>NW_019214493.1:0-138896 GCF_002532875.2 Varroa jacobsoni
GTTACATATCAGTCGGAACTTCCATAACTTCCCAGTCATCGTCAGAATTAAAAGGTTCATCGGCCACCACCCCACTTCCATGGAGTTTTCCGCCCGCTCTCGAGCTGGTGTCACTCTTACTTTTAGGACCCTTAGGACTACTTTGAGGGCTAGCTTGATTCCTGGGCTTGCTTTTGTTGGTACTTTTCGGGCTGGCTTTGCTTTTGATCTTGGGGCTACTTTTGGGGCTGCTCTGAGGGCTACGGCTTTCACCCTTATTAGCCTTAGGGCTGACGAAGCTTGAACCTTTGTCGGATTGAGAATCGCTAGGGCGGCTTCGAGGGCTTAGATTGCTCGTTGGACTGGTACTGACATCTGGGCTAGTCGGAGCGGTGTGACTTTCCTTATCGGAAGCCTCCTTCCCGGTTGGAGGTGGACTGTCAGGAACATGCTTATCCGGGCTAGGACTACTCTTTTCCTTCGCGTCCTTTTCAGGTGTGGGGGGTCTTGGATTTGGGTTCCTGAGGATGGGTATTGGTGCCTTCATTTTTCTTACAGGCGCTTGAGAGCCGTCTATTGAAGGTTCGAACTCGAATCCTTCGTCTTCTTCATCATCGCTCGCGTGATGTTCTTCTTTTTTGGAGAGAATTCCTTTTGGTTTTACTTTATCACAGCCTACAGCCGCAATTTCCGAATGAGTTCTGAAATCGGAGAACAGCAAAACGGAAAATGCACAGGTCCTTTAAATAGTCATTATACCATACAAGATAGACGAGCAGTAAACGGTTAGGTGTAGATTTTTCCGACCACAGTATTTGGCGTGGGCTCCAAACAAGTGCATATACAAACAATAGCGTTTTTAAGCATCTTTCAATAAACTTTTTCAATCAAGAAGATCAGTCAAGAACACATTTTTTGCTATAATATAAATAGCATAGACTTTCCAGAGAAGTACACACATAACATAGCATACCCAAGTCCATTAGCATTACTTACTATATCTCAAGTTACTTGCTTTATACGACCTGGAAATAATTATAATAATAATTGGCGTCGAGTGTGAAAAAGGGACACATTATGGCTTATGCAAACCGCTGTGGCTATAATAATTACCCAGAGATTTCAGCTTCCGGGGCAAGGTCCAAAAACCACTCGTTGAACTCTTCTTCGACCGTAACGGGGCTGGTTGTCGAGTCATACAGCCTTAGCGGAACGACGCGAGTGGCACCAAGAAGTCTCAGGTTGATATCGATCTTCATCGCAAGACGGTTGAAATCGTCGCGAGCCTCCGAAGTGTCACCGATACCGAAAACAGCGTATCTGAAAAATGAAATTACAAAGTAGATTTGTTATGTGTTCGGGACGATCCGAACAGCTAATTGGGGCGCGTATGTTTATATTTGATATTGTTTAAGTAGAAAATCAAATTTAGAAATCGCAGACATGAATCGACAGAGATAGTCTCATTTTATGGATTCGTCAAAAAGTATCACTTGATGCTTAAACACTGTTATTATGTTTTATTGTATTATTATATGGGAAACTGTGATATATCGTCACAGTAGCCTACAAAGCGTATATATGTATATAGTGCAGCTGATGTATCTTCTTGGTGTTATTTTTCTAGTTTGTTTAATAACACTAAATTAACACTTAATAACGATGGTATACGCACTTGATATCAAAAGCACCTTTTACTGATGTTCCGATACTACAACGTAATCGAATCAACCTATTGGACAAATCTATTCGATATACTATTATGAGTGGGACTATAAAATTTTGCTGTTTTTTTTTTTAGGTCGGCTGCGATTGTTTAAAAACAAATGTCACTAGGTATAGCACGCATAGGCCTTTTCTTTTTTGCTAAACTGCCAAACACTGAGATATTTGCAGCTGCACTTTCACACTAGCTGTCTAATAATACTCTAACAAATTAAGAAATGATTCATTCCGTTTCCAATGATGACCTTACCTCAGAGAGTAATAAAGCTGCCTATTCTGGACTGGCTTACTAGCATATAGTAGGTCCACCTGAGTCTGAATGTATTGTATCAACTTTTCAACTTCGCCTGATGTCTCTTTCCTCACGATGAACAGAATTATCTGAAAGCAGGGCCACGAGACAATGTTATATTTCTGTCCAGGACAATGTAAAAATGTGGTAAAGTTTTCGTCTCGTCAGCATATCGGCCTGGTTTATATCGCAGTTTTCACCTTTACCGATTAGTTTGTGGTTCAAAAAATCGTATTTTTAAGTTATCTAAAATTTAGGTTATCAACTAGCTCGGTTGATTAGCAGCGCCGGCAACGGTAGACAGCCGAATCTATATTTTTTTTTCATGTCAACAAACTGTACTATTTGGCACTATTTAGCGCCTGCGAGTAACATTTATCTATTTTATATATTATTATGAGATTTTTAGTACGTTTACGGTTGAGATATAGGCTTGCTGTTTCGAAATCGGAAGGCTAACAGCGTGGTGTCTCGGCTGCACTTCTGCTCACCATTAGCCTTACGAAAAATCTGTCACTGTGTTGGCCTGTGTGAGGCCGTACGATATCTACACATTTCCCGATTCAGCTTTATTATCGTATCCTATCGTATATTCGTCGTTATGATTACTATCAACCGTGTCATAGAAATGTTAAATTCGAACTCCATGCAACGAGTCCCCTGCATAGCTTGTATACATACCCTATTCCCGTTTGTGATATACCTGAGTATATCCTCGACAGGGCAGGTGGATACATGGGTATTAAGACGGGGACATGGAGTGATACATGTGGCCACACGACTGCAAATTTCCTCACTGCCAAGTGCCAACGTCAGCATTGATTTTTTATCTTCTTTCTTAGTTGTGTCTCTGAGTACCACGAGAAGCCCTACCCAGATGAAGGCTGCTAACATAAACGTGATAATGGCACCTCCCAACGTCCAAAAGATGGCAACCAGATACACCGCGGCCATTTTGCGCTGCTATATGGAAGCGAATTTTTCGACTGATTAAATATCCGCCAGAAGATAAATTAGTCAGAAAAAGGATGCTGAAATGAGAAAATAGATAAAACTTAGAACAAGCATGTAGATGGTTGGGATATAAGATCCTGGAAAATTACTCCACGACTTCATGAAAACAGCGGTCATACTCTCTACACACATGACAAATCTATATGCTTAAATCACGATACGAATTAGTCCTTTAAATGTAAAATACATAACGTAGACTTATACCTTTAGACATTTATAGATTTTAGCCCAGTGTAAAAGAGCGGGTGGTCTGTTAAAAGCACCTTCAATTAAGGAATGAAATATAAAATGATAACCATATTCTTGCTTGTCTTTTCTACGTGTTCAGTAATATGACAATTGCTTGATCGTAAACGAACACCATTCATGGATCGTATCGGTCCATAAATTCATGTTCCTGCACGAACGGACATAACATTTTTGAATAAAGCTAACACTGAAGATCGGATCCATTTCTCAGAGTCTAGCCATTAACATCGTTATCTTTGACGTTGACCGGGCCGGATTTTGTTCGTTCATACGCTGCCCGCATGGTATCGCGCATATGATCAATTGATATTTGCTGGCCCGACCCTTCATCATCGCACTGCTTTACGAAGTAAGCAAGTTGGATGGATTTACGCAAAAATTGACTCGTTGAACGTTTTCTCTATGGATTTTTCTACTTGAACCTTTTTCATACAAAAAAATCGCACGCATAACTGAACGGCCCAGTAATGCAAGACCGCCTACAGGAACTAACTAGCGGTCCCGCCTGGTAAATATCAACGTTGTTCATCTACTTAGGTCGGAGACGTGGCATAGAATACCAACCGAACCAAGTGAGAACGAGCTAAATGAAATAACTTGGAAAATGGTCCAACGATGTTTCCGTTAATTCCAACCGTGACTCGTTCTCGTTCCGATTGGTGTATTTACCTCGCATCGTTGACCCTAACCAATGACTTCTTTCATTTCTTTACGCTTCTTTCAACTTTAAGCGTACTCCGTACGCTTACATAAATCAAACACGATGACATCGACATCTATTAGGTAGGTAGTCTTTGCTCATTGCTCTTTTTTCCGTCAGACCCGTTGTCGTTGATTTGTTAGTCGTTGCAATGTAGTTAATAAGAAAAAGAAAAAAGAAAAGAAAGAATAATAAAGAAAATATAAATGCATCGTACGTGTTCATCGTTGCTGTAATAATTCATCGTATCTTCATTTGACTATAATCACGTTTTAGTTTTCAGTTACTTTGTTTCCAAACCAACGTTTTCTAACAAAGTAATTAGCCTTCAATTGGTTTCAGTTTGCTATCTTATGCTGCAATGGCTCTTTTTTCTACCTTTGGTTTTTCGTTGATGAAATATCTTTGTCAAATCACAATTCCATGTAAAATTTTTCTATGCCGACATCACATTTGAACATTGATGAGGTACCCAATAGCACCAAACGTAAACAATATTTCTTGTAACTTAATCTCCTGTTAGTACATATGATCATTGCGCTGTTTGGCATTTATTGGCTGTCATCCTTGCAGCGGCCACTCTGCTGTCTTTGTTTGGGATTACCCCAGTTAGCTACAGTATCATCTATTCCAATACCGTCAGAGAAACATTAATTAAGCTACTCGTAACGGTAAACAGATGAGCCCGCACATGATCGCAGAACGCGCGAGTGGCCTAGGTAAGCGCATACTTTCTGCAAGCAACAGTCGACCTGTCTGTGACCCATACGAGTGTTAGAACAAGAATAGGTACGTACCGTAGCATCACGGTGACATTTGTGCAATGTGAACGTAATGGCTGATCGATACGACGCACAAAGTGAACTACCATAGTGACTAACTAGCTTTGACCAAAAGTCACAACCGGTCACGAATACCTTTCAACCTACTAAACGGCAGAATGTGTTGCAATGGAACCACCGTAGAAGCGTAGTTTTCTGTGTACGCTTTTGTGTCAACAACCATTACCCTATCGCTCTCACGAGGGAGAACAAAACGAGCGATCTTATTGCCGTGCCACCCTTCACTTCGCGGCTAAGACAATGCCCGGTAGATTGTACACTAATCTCTATACGCATACGCTAGTGCCAGCGACTTCTCAGACGTCATGTGCCCTTAAAGAAGAATGAATCAAGGATAGCAACAGCAAGTCACGACAGGCCCCGTTGGTTGTTGCTAGGGCGGACAAAAGCAACTATGATAATGCAAGGGTCACTACCGCATCGATTAGCAGACATTATATGGTGAATAAATTAGACAGCCGAAAGCACTGACGAAGCACGAGAGCTTGTCTAGGCGTTTGCTGTGTGTCGGCCTTTGGCCTCGGACCCGCAGCCATGACTCGTTGCAATGCTCGAAACAAACCCACAAAAAATAAACCAGTCATTTAGAGCTTATTTAGAGATAGCTATCTATTTGTCGGTCAATGAATGTCGCATACGCATTTGGAACAAGCCTGTTGACAGAAGCTACCAGCGTATAGCAGCTAAGCACGACAACAGCGCCACCGTAAGTAGCTTTCAAGCGACCTCTAGCCTAAACTTTGAAGAAGCCTTCTCTTCGTAGGTGTTGGCAGTGTATAAATATCAGCAAAGGTACCAGGACTATTACCGTCATGCTACCCTTGAACAACGAAAACTAACACGTTACGTAGTGTCTTCACTACGATGGCGATGTTCGTCAGCACTGCTGGTTAACCATAGACGAGTTGTTTGCTCCGTTTCGTAGCCCGGACTTAGACGTCTGATTGGCTGCGACAGCACATCACGGAGCACGACATCAACATGGCGCAGTTGAGCATGTCTGAGTTTGGCCGGCTCGGGTTTGGCAGCAACGATAAGCCTCAGCTATTTTTTTTGCCCTGTCACTGCTACCACAGTTGACCTGTCTGCCACCGTGGGCGAATGCGGTGTCGGCCACAGCATTCTATAACAAAAAAAAACCGTAGTGTTGAAGCTGTTGCCACCGCGTTTGGCCACGATAGTGGTACGCTATGTGCATATTGTTGTTGTTTACATTCTAGCAGTTCGTCAAGGAAAGAGAAGGCGCAACATTACGTACAGCATTGCGACCTCGCAGCCTATACCAACAGAGCAATCTGTATCGACATCAACAAATACATTTGCCATCGTGGTCGTAACCGTCACAAGTGGAACAGCGCGAACAGTTTGCTAATGCTATCTACGACCGTATGTAGCGATGCCGCTTATGTGGTTCACTCTAGCCATTAGTAACAGTTACGACGCTAGTAGCCGATCCTCTGAGCCTTGCAGACGCAGGTACACCCGCCTGCAATCGTCGTTGGCGCCGTTTCGTCCGCCGTTCGCATCAAGCAACGACAACAGAATAGTGCTTTTTTGAGATACTATGTATATATATATATATATATATATATATATATAGGCCGCGCGTTCACGATAAACGAAACTGTCGATGGTGTTTTGATCGCTACTTAACTCGGGCTTGAATTGGCTACGGTTCGTTGTGGCTGAAACGGCAGCTAAAATAGCTAGCACATAAAAACATTTAACACAGATACGTTTTGTTCACGCAGAAACGCAGAGATAATAATAGACATACAGAGGTATGAGGTGGTGGCCTCATCAGCAGTCGTAAACTGTAATGCCTCACTATAATAATAACAACAAAGCACCACGTGTAGCGGTGCAAAGACAATGATGGTATAATAACGGTTGTTAATGAAGTGGACAGACGTGGATAAAATAACTGTTCACAGAATAAAACGCGGAAGGACCGTTCAGCTCAAATGGTAGCTAGGAGCAAGAAGCAATTTACATAGGTGTGTACACAGCAGCATGTGATCATTGAAAATAGTTCAGACTCAGGCAATACTCAGACAGATAACGGCATACCAGCTTCACTATAAACAATACCGTCTAAATACAGCACAACAACTGGGTCAGCGCATGGAAGGACTTCATCTCACGGTATTGGTTAGCCAAATGAGGCAAAAAGTACAATACTGGCCAGGATCGACTTTTAGTAGCAAAGATTCCTAATGTCGGATCATTCGTTTATTTAAATATGAAGTCGGAGCTTCCAGAATGGCTACAAAGTTCAGTCGAACTTGCAAAACAAAACTGCGCAATTAATAACTAGAATTATCATCCGTCAGATGACATGTTTTAAAGATGTCCTAATTCTGCTTTAATGCTGAAATTGATGAAACTGTAGTTGATGTGTCAGTATTACAAATGCTCTCGGTTATATTCAACAAAAATCTCGTCTCCGCGATGGCGGATGGTACATGCAGTTAGTGTGAAATGCAAAATAGTTAGAAGTTGCATACTTTGAACTTTCGTAGTTCTTTTTGGTTTTTTTTACTTCCAGTCGAAGTACGCGCTACTACTATCGTGACCTTCTGTCATTTCTGTTTGTTCCATTGCTGTAGAAGTCCGGGGCACGATGGCCTTGGAGGTAAATTTTAGCGTCATGTTAAAATTTGAACATGCTGAATTTCGCCGCTAAGAAGTTGTCGAAGTTTGGAAAAATGATAATCATCTGTACGACTAACGTCTAGTAAATAGACATTACGGTTCTAAGCCTCCAACTGTAAATCTTGAATTTTATTGATTTTTGCGATTCTTGAAACGTGGCCGTTGCCCAAAATTAGTGACTGATTTATTTTTGGCTACCCAATACACAGAATGTTCATTGTCTTCCTTACTTTTTGACAGTGTAATGTTTCTAGTAGTAGTGCACCAAATAGAAAGCTTATATACGGCAGATTATCGCTTCGGTCCCAAAATGGCATTCATACTTGTAGACATTTAAATTCTTTGATTTTCTATGACCCACTGCACAGCTCGTCTGTTAATAGCCGGAGTGGCGGTACCCGAGTGAACGATTTTAGATTCTAAGCAATACAAATTCATTTGTAAATCAAGAGGAAACATTACAAAGTATTGCACTGCCATGAAATAGCGCCATTAAAAATACCGAGGTTACTGTTTCTCGTACTCGACGACGAACGACATAATTATATATACAGGGATATCCGAGGACGCTTCTAATGTCGCTTGCTCATAAGCTACATTTAAGAAACAGATCTTTAGACACCGTTTTTCTGCAGGTATCTCCAACATTGAAACAAAGGGTCATGTCCACCCAGTAACTAGCACTGCTTCAACTCAGAGGTCCTTTGGTACTTTTTGCTTGCAAGTAAACTTCAGAGAAAGACTATACCCGCCGTTTTGATCATCTTTTCGACAGCAACAACGAACGATTCGATATTGCCGTGTTACCTTAACGCTTGATCACACTCTATACAGAACGATCCCGCGGATTCAAATATAGCCTGTTAGGCGTCTGCACTGTTGTGGCAGAACGCGACTACATATAGGCCCATCCTTCTCCGTACCAATTTGCTTGTACGAGCAAACGCGTCGTCTTGCGGAAAGACGCCTGGCCATATAGTATTTGACACAGACAGCAGCCGACTATCGCTGGTGTTAGGGAAGTGTTGAAAATCACTAAGTAAGCTGTTCGGTTAACGAACTTCCTGAAATAGGGGGTAGGACGCATGATGTCTTGTCCATCGTGAGTAACACTGAGAACGTTGAAATTCAGTTGATTTTGATTATTACACGAAATGCTATGACCTGACCCTATGAGCGCTTTCTGCCGCTAAACTAAGGCCGTGATCGAGTAGAATTGCAGACACATCTAACAAAAGCTCTTGCAAAATGGTACCCTGAACAGGCCGTGCGATAAGCACTATTCAAATATCTGTCCCCATTATGACGCGACATATCCTTATATCAAACTTATTCTGTTTTAAAATTATTTTGCCGTACATTTACATGTCCATACAGGGTTGTCGTCAACAACAGTGCGACTGTAGCTTTAAATAATTTATCATTAATGCAATAGATGAATCGGTTACCACCTTCCTCTGAAGCGAGTAAACCTAACAGTGGTCGGTCCTGTTATCATCATAGCCACCGCAAATGTCAGTCTGAAACAGCACACTCGTATTTACGTGACGGTGTGTGCATCGGGTCGACCATGAATATATTTAATAGAGAAAAAGCGAACTTGATGGTCAAAAGACCGCTTGCCCTTAGGGTAAATGCTATCGTGTTATATATGCATTGGTTTTGAAGTTAGACATGAAATGGATTCAGCGAAATACAACGTACGCTTTTATCCTCGTTATCCTGCGAGTGTGAACATAAACGGAAAAATATTAGCAAATGGCGCGGAACAGAACTTGTGTACAAGATTGCCTTTACGGCTTATGCTGACAACGAGTTTCTTCACACGAGTGCGCATCTAATGAGAGCGGATCGCCGTTATTTCTGCTTGGTTAAATTCACTGTTAGTTACGGCTCTATTTACAGTGACCGTCATTATTCGGTTGCCGTTGCGATGGCGGCCATCGGTGGCAACCAGACTGCTGATCGCGCCCATCAAGACGCGGCGACGTGGATAGCAACGAGACCATTTCGCGTTTCGTCCTGATCGCGCGACTTATCGGTTCTGCCACAGACCACCACGGACTATGAAACTATTAAAGCCTCTTTGGGGCAGGTTACGACAACTGCAACGATTACGTGCGGATAATTACGGCTGAATATAGCATACATAGTGAAGCTGTCTAGTCAACTAATGTCTGTCCGTGTTTCGTAAAAAGAGAAAGTTAAGTTCTAATGTGTTCGTACAGCACAATCGCGCTCATCGAACTTGTCAAGATCGTCATAAATGATCGCGTCAAAAAGCGGAAAAGACGGCCCAGAGTATCGTGCCACACTTGACAATTCACTGAAAAGAGTTACTTTGCGAAGTAGCTGATTTCAGTAGAAATTTCAGTAGTAGCAGCAGCACCGATAGACTTCAGAGGATGGTTCTAAGGCACGCCACTACGACAACAGCCATATTTTTGTAGTTGCCATCGTCATGTGCCAGACTAAAACACGACAGGTCCCATCAGAGCTCTGGGGCATCACTTAAAGAACCCACCGGCTGCGGTTGCCTCGGTGCCAGCCAATTCCATCGCTTTTACGCATCACGAAATACGCAGCCGCATTAACAGTAACTGTCGCAGCGACGTCGATATTGGAAAGCTAAAAGATCACTATGAGTATTACGCTTCCACTGTTAGGCGTTAAACGCTTGTCTAACAAGGCCAGGAACCTCCCTTTCCCTAATTCGACCGCTACGGTGATCGGCTTTAATAATCGACGATGGTTGCAGCGTTGTAAACATTACGTATCACATATACATTCATGAACACGGCTTCAATTCATCGCATTCGAACGAATGTCTGAGAACAGCACCAAACGACAACGGCCCATCAAAAATACATAAACTGAGGATTCAGCTGAAATGCCGGATTAGCTCAGTTTAGACCAGACCGAGCTGGGCCATCTCCCCTGATCTCTAGCAAGAATAGTTGCGTTAATAGTCATCACTGGCAAATGCTGGGGTAAGTATTACCATGAGCTTTACAGAGTCGTATCTATCCAAGTCGCCACCGCAACACTCACCGTCTTTATGGAATTGTCACGAGCAAACAACAATCATCGACCGCCAAACGCTCCAGTCTTGTAAAGCTTCCCCATAGATTTTTGCGTATTTCCGCAGTCATATCGCCATCGACCGACCGGCCGGCTATCAGATTAACAAACTGCTGCTGTTGGTGCTGCTGTCATCTCGTTTTCTCCTTTACGCGCTCCTACAGCGCGACCTTTATTGACCTGATTGGGCAAGATGGCCGCCAGGATTAAAGATGCTGGTTTGTTGCCAGGGCCAAGACGCTACCACTGACGCGAGGCCAGCTCGTGCTACTGTTGTAATCGAAATGCCTCAAAGCAGTTCACCTCCATGCAACGACGCCGAAAGATCAAAGCTTTAATATCGACCATCGTTCAACAAAATTTAAGGACTTGAAATTGCACCCAGACAGCGAACGTCCTGCTACCTTACAGGCTAGCGATTGCGTCGTTTGTCGAGAAGGAGTTATATAACAAGATTCAACAGGACGTGACTTGAGTTCCTTTTCCACCGAGCATTCTAGCTAGAGTATAGGTTTATGTGTGTATGTGTACGTCTCTGGCACTGTTCAAACATACACGCAAGTGCATTCCCATAAAAATAAACGTAAAGGCGAGGTGCGTTTCGCATGAACTCGTGGCAAACTTGATTGTCTATAACTGTCGTATTTTCATGGACAACCCAATTCCATTGTTAATACAGTGGTCTATTTGATGTTGTCGCCAATGCTAATGGCTATGGTAATGCTGTTGTTGACGGCTGTTACGTCGCCTTGTAGCTGCGAGGCAAAGTATTATTTTCTCGCGAGTCTACGCGACTATTGATCAACATCAGTAACATTACACCAGCACGAAGCCTTTTCACTGAAGAACATTAACTCGTCACGCGGTCAGGTCGTGCCTTGTACTCGAAGGCCGAAAATGCCCCCAGCGTTAACCAGACATTCTAGTAAAATTAGTCAGTGGCGTTCGCATACAGGCAGACATTAACGTCACTGCGAAATGCGGACATGACCATGGACCGTTGTTGTCACTATCAGATAATCAACGATACCCCTGATTGCACTAGTGTAGCATCGTAAAAACGGATGCTTACTTTTAGGAGATTAATCGGATTTTATAGACAGTAAACTGGTAACAGTATTAGCCTGGAAGTTGAGCAGCGGCGCTGCACTTACGATGGCTGTAACTAACTGTCATTGACCAGATGATGGATCCTCCATAAACGCAAACGTAACGTAAAAGCGAGATCAGGAATAAGAATATCCATTGATTAGTTTGTTTCGCGCTACTCGAAAATGAAAAACGTCTACAGACATAACAACTACACGAATTTACGATTATCATATATACGTAAACTGGAGGGTCGGATGTCTTAGCCAGCCAAATGATATATTAACATATGCAAAACCCACAACTGATGGGTCATTTTCGATTCGCTGAAGTTATAACGAGACGCCAAGAAATATAGTGTATGAAATACGCTTAAGGAGGTTCGATTACTCAAAGTTATAAGATGCACAGCAGTCGATATGCTGAGATGACATACCCCAGAGCGGGCCAATTCTCAGCCGTTGCATTATCTCACAGGCGATACCCATCATAGATAGAGAACACTTGTTGATTCGCTGAGAAAACCGATACTGCAGAATAGCCTCCATCGTCATTCTGTCAGGCCAAGCCCGCAATAGGAGGATTGACCTATCTTAAGTTGTTCATCGTTATATAGTTGTAATAAATACATTATCAGAACATTTCACTACCGCAAATATTAGGTGCGTATTGAGGAAACGTACGCAGATGGAGCACAACGCAATTATGCTCAGTTAAGTAAGTGTAGGGGTCGCTCCCCAATCTTTCTATTGGGGCCTGTTTTTTCGACCTGCTTGATAATCTGACGGTCGGTTTATCTGTTTGCATAGTTTGCGGTTTAACTAACTTCTCAAGTTTTTTTTCGACGACTAATCACTTTTCAAGATGGAATCAACTGTTTCAGCCATTATCTTTTGCTGCATTCGTTCATCACACCACACCTTTACACCAGCCGTCTTAATTACCACCATTTTAAGACCCTGCTCGAGCGTGTCATTCGAGAAAGCGCGTCTGCTTTTACAGTCTATAGCTGGCTCTTTCAAACGCAAAACAGGCAGGCAATGAAACAACTACTTTACATCAACTATAGAAGATCAACTGACTAAAACGTTTCCTTTTCGTCGTCGCAAACGGCAGCTTTCACCGCGATAGATTCTCTTCGACCGTCTACAACGCAGTCGACAGGCATAGATCAGCTGCATATTTTGGGTTACATATACCATTATGAGTCAACTTGGCCTAGCAGCAGGCTGTGTCCTGCCGCTGTAGTGCCTTGATTTGCTGTGTTTTGCCACATATGGCCTAATATAGCTTGAAGTGGCTATACTTCTTGCCTGCGACATAATACGACAGACACGCCGATGTCGTGAGTACAATACAACACTGCTTTTATTCGATGCTACTGATGGTAAAAGCGGGGGGCTACAGCTGAGCGACGGCCACAGCCGACCGAGTTGGCCGCAACAGACTGATTCGTAACACGGTGGCAGGAGTGGCGTCGTCATAGAGAATACGCGGATTAGCTTAGAGGGGTGATGTTAGTGAGTAGATTTAACGGCTTGCGGTCCCCGTGTTACAGTGACCTTCGAGTCACTGGCGTAGCCGACCAGACCAATAGTAGGGCCTTCACACGAAGTTCTGCTGTGAAGAAGGAGCAGATAAAGATGGCTCAAAGGAGCTACTGCTGTTGTTAATGTTAGTGTCTTCGTTTGTAGATTTTGTTCGGACAGCGATAAAGTATGAACGACTTCAAGGAATCACATCTATTCCACGGGCCCAATCCAACCCCGTACGTATCAGAAACTGTGAAGGACTTCACGCGTAGTTTGTTCGATTACTATGCCAATAAATTTCCAAGAAATACTTTTCTCCGTTTAGGATAAGGACCTACATTAACGGGATCATTTAAAGCGATGTTCGGTCTCGTAATGATATTAGTAACAAAAACATTGAACGATAGAACAGTTTGATAATAATGGTACGACTATTAGAAATTAATAACACTCTATGGTAGCAATCTGCATGCTAACGCCAATAAAGGCAGTGCTGATACTTCATTTGTTGACAATACCCATGATTGCCATTTTGGCAACGGATTCTAGGCTTCCAACTATATTTGTTTAACTGGGTAAAATAGACAATATTGGACTACTTGGCAGTAGGTTCCTTCTATTTACTAACGAAGTCGCTGTTCGTGCAGCCAGCTCATTGTGTAGACATCAAGGGCTTAGCAGCTTATTATATTGCACATTAGTGAAATCAGTACCGTCTGATTGATCGACTATGTTTACAAGCTATGCACAAACATACATACAAAGACACAAATACTCATGAAAACCTCAATACTACCCAGCCAGTCTTAGCCGTGATTCAACGCTCAAAAGTTTCGCGGGTCGTTAGCCTAATGCGCACTAACCATATTGACTCTAACTAGAATGATCTATAACACACAGTATCTGCGTTCTAAAATATGAGAAAAGGCTACAGTAGCGAATATTATTGAGCTATTGTCGTAGCTTGTCGCTGGTTTTAGTTGGTTTTATTACCGTCACGCTGCTCGACACGCGGCGGATTCAAAGCACGTAACGACACTGGGACATGCACCTCCGCCATTGGTTTATAAGAAATTGCTCTAGCAGCCATAATTGTACCACGAAGACATAACACTGGCGGGGATTTAAAGTGGGGACTGTAGTTTGGATACGTAGCTTTCCATCAGTGTATTGGACTTGATATCTTATCTTTAACCGGACTAGAGAAAAACGTTACCATCGCTTACCAGATGGCAAGCCAAGGGTAAAACCAATCATAAAGTACTGCTCTAAGCAGCAGACAAGCAGAAGCTAGCCCTCGCTGCCTACTAATGACTTTTTGATGCCCATCTGTCTTTGTGCATCTTGTCACTTGACAGCGAGTCGGTCGCTAGTCAGAATGATGTGTCTTCTGTGATGTCACATCCACTGTTATACTGCTGTTGGCACTGTTGTTTACGATTCGTATTGAACAGCAGGAAGTGAAGAATTAGCTTGAATAGATGTGATTTATGAACATACCGTTAACACAACGGTAAATGCTCCCCAATATGCAGCTATGGTGCCTTCAATTGATATGATCTTTGTTTTCAGCACCCCTATTTGATCAGACATGTCGCCCAAGGATCGTAGACAGGCCTATTTGATATATGGCGATAGCGGCATCAGCAGCGGCGATTACCATTCAGCTAGCGCCTCGTGGTTCCTTTCGGTTTGACAAGAGACAGCTTTTTTTCTCTTTTTTTCTGCTTTTTTTTTTTTTTTTTTACAAAATATGCTGACTTCGTTACGAGAAATGTCAATCACGATAACAACACGAACGGGAGTTGCACTCATCGCCGGTATCCTAACCAGCGCTATGCAAAGTTCACAATAGTAGTGACATTTATATGGCATCATGTGCACTACGTCTTCTGTCTTCACTATCATGATGAATTGGTAGCAAGGATGAGCCGAGGAAAAAGAGGAACGAAGGAAGTGTGATTCCATTTATCAATGTCGCGCTGAGAGCTGTCGCTGTTTTCTGACTGTTACCAGCCGGTTGGTTTATCTATATATCGCCGTAATGGTGTCGCTTTTTCATTCATTCGGATTCGCGTCGAGTCAGCAGTGCCATCGGATCCACCTACTGCTACCTGCGTGTTTACACTATGCATCAAAGCGTTTCGTACCGTCATCATTATGTAGTTGAGATACAACTGATCCATTAGCGCACAGTTGGCTGCCGTATAGACATACGACTTACTGCTAAACACCTGTGTATACAGTAATCAGGTTAAAAAGCAAACCAACTCACCAAGCCCAACAGGTCGTCGACACAGACAGCATTAATGTACGTTAACTTTGTTTGGAATCAGGCACCAATGAGCAGAGTTCGCTGGCCGAACCGCTGCTGCGGATACCGGGCAACGACCTTCACCACGACGAAGTCAGTTTTTAACGCTGGAAACATTACCAGGCGACAATGCAGCCCGCTACACAGCGCTCGTCAACCACTTAATGCCCCACTACAGTTATTGCTGGCATCGTCAGTGGCAACCTTTTGGTACTTCCCGTGCCAATCGCAACGTCTGGTGGCGATAAATGCCGACTAGTATAGGTCATGAGCTTTAGTCAGCGGCATAACCGTGTTACTGTCGAAGTCAGTGGTCTACACTTTCAGCTGTTTCGAGGGTTTGGTGCCTGGCACCGAAGCATGAGCAACAATGCGACGGAGTGTGGCATCGGCCACGCGGTACGCCTAGATTCTACTTATCTTTCCGTGCGACTCTGTTATGGCCCGGCTAGTGCACGTACCGTACTATTTCGTAGTAACAGCTGAAAACGTACACACATGAATGTCTGAATAGGCCCTCTAGAGCCATATTGCCGTCGATTGCCGAACGCATTTAACAGCTACGACAGCAAATATTAAGTTATATATCGTGAGAACAGACTAACCAAAGCTGGAAGTTTCTGCTCAATGAAGAGATAAAAATAAATAAACAGTTCCAGACAAGCTGTCTCTTTTCTAGTGACTATGAACCCATAGTTCATCATATCCTCGGCGGATAACGAAGTCATTGTCTCAATAGCGATTTCGCTTGCATCTATCGAGTAGCCAACATCTAATGAAGTCGGCATTGTAGAGGGTGCGCATCAGGGTCGAATCCGCGACTTCAACTAATGGACATCCATGGCAGCGATTGATTAAATCTATAGGTGCCACATACATAAAACGATCTATCCTAAGCTAGCAGATTTTATGAATTATAGGAAAAATTGGCCTAATAGATCATTGCTGATAAATTAAATAAAGGAAGCTGTCACATCCCAGGAATATAAGTCATTGCAGAGTAAGTTACCACGCATAGCCGCATACGTTAGAACAGAGGAACCAGGCGCTGCCGCGCCGTTGACCTGAAGTAATTCACAACAAAGTCGTAACGAACACAGCTGGACCAGCGCATTCGTATGACATCGACAGCTTATCGGGACACCAATGGCTAGTAGACTCTAAACGTGACGAGTTCACAAACGACGAACCGATTCGCTGGGGCAGCAATAAAAAAATTCATGAAGCCAACGATAATGATGACGAACACCAACAGCAGCAGCATCATCAACGGTCCGTCGTTTAGTCTTCTGCAGCCGGCTAATATATACCGTTTCGAAACCGCACCATACCGTACTGCGCTGTTGTCAAGAACAAGGACGTCACGTTTTTTCGTCAAAAAAACATCGACAAATGCAGTAACGTACGTTTTTCATCTTCGTTTGACTGTGTCAACTTGCACAGACTGTCGCTTCCCAGACCCCCGATAGAGCGACCACTCGTGCCGATGAGCTTGCCGAGTTCATCTTCTGCGCGGAGCTATCATGGCGAATCATGACACGCGATTACGGCCAATTATGTCTCATTCAAAACATCCCTACCGATACAACATGTACGCATACACACAGAGAGGCAAACAGAGGGGGAAAACAAACGATACATGACGTTTGGTAAACAACTAAAACGATCAGAGACACACACCGTTTCGTTTCCTTGCCGCAGTCTCTAACAATAATTGCTGTTGTTCTTTCGAAATTTCACGGCCCTCTTATCCAATGCGATTTTCTGTTCGTCGACTTCCTGTCGTACACACGCACACATTACCGTTGCAATCATATACTAACACCAGCAACAGTGACACCACGGAAACAACGGCAACATCCCGTCAGACGTCGTCCAGTCTACTGCAATGGGATTTGTTTCTATCGGTCGTCGTAGCAGTAGTAATCATTCCAGCAGTCGTATACAAACTCACCACTCAGCCGAAAGCAGTAGAGATCTTCGTCACTTCTACGGCCAGATACACCACACAGATATCAGACCGTCGCTGTTTGTGTGTACGATCAAATACACGGGCCAACGCAGTGAGTCAATGGACGCAGCTGCAAACCCGCGCTGGCCTGGTTGGCTGACAAGACTGAGTCGGAAACTGCTTTGAAAATGTTTTGTCGCCCCTCAACAGCAGTGGCGTTGTCCTTCGCCACAGTCACAGTCCACTACCCTGTTCACGGTCGTTTTCCAGCCACTTGCGCACAACTGAGGCCACACTATAACATCAGCGCATCGGATAGAGAGACAAGAGAGAGGGTCGTCAACACCGATGGCGGCAGTCAGATACAGTGACGCACAAACACATACGACCGGCGTTATATTATTCGCCCACGGCTAAATCCTCACACTGTGCCTGTAGCTTGTCACTCATTGATTTGCTGCTGCTGCTGCTGCTGCTGTTACGGCTGTCTAGTTCTAGAAGGTATCAAGCATTCTTCCACGGCGGCTGCTGAACGTAGAGCAGAGAGCCCGCTCCCAGGCGCGAAAAAAAACAACTCCCACAACGCACTGATCGCAGCGCCACAACCACGAGCATAGAGTTGAAGCCAAATACGACTGGCGGCAAAGTAACGCAGACCAACGCGGCCGCCGCTGGCGGCCCGATCAGCTGATGGGAAAGAGTATCTTGCGGCTGGCGAAGACATAGGCGCAGACAGTCCATGTTGGGATGAAGAGAAACGGAAAAAAGGGAGAGGTAATTAGGCAGTGCTGCGTAATCGGCGTTATTGACGTCGACGTTTTCGAATTGAAAACACCTCGAACCAACTAGATTAGGTTCGATTGAAAGCCAAACCAATAAAGTATCTTGTCCAACGAACCTGACGATTCGTGCCATTGGACACATTGCTTCATTGCTAGATGGGGCCAGTTATCTCAACCAATGCCTGAACGTAGTAAAACGTAAAATTCGAAGCGTTTAGACTCCTGAGTTGAACCTAGATGTATACTGTCTTTACTACTCAACTTGCAACAACTTTGTAGCGTTGCGTTGCAAAGAGCACAGGTGAGAACGTGGACGTAACGAGAAGTCTGCGGATACGCCGACAAGTCGTGTATTCTACATCATACGCTTGATGATTTCCCCTACAAGGAAGGCAACCAGGTCGAAGATGATAGCATTGGTTGGAAAAATCGGATGAGAAATAGAATACCTGCCATAATAAGAGAACAAAAGTTTTTATACTAAAGTGTACTACCGCGTATATCGAGTAACGCTTACGGTACAAAATGTTGAATGGAAGACAAGCTTGGTGGCGAATTTGTATGATGAAATGGGAAGAAATCCTTTATTTTAATAGGAGGAAAATTCTGCTTAAAAAAATTGTAACGGGTATCCCAAAAGACAACTTTGATTGTCGAAGGAAACAAATAGTGTTCGAACTGCCATTTCCGTTGCATTTGAAGCATTGGCTACCGTTTCATCGCGATCGATTTTCTCCTACGTTGTTAGGTTGATGAAGCGCTTAACATACAGCGTCGCATTTGTTGTCGGATCATTTAGCATTGTGAACGAAAAACCACAGATCATAAATATCACTTGTTTTCAAATCAACTTCAAGCTACGGACCAACATTTATGAGATACAGGATCAGTTAATGGATTTTCATCATGTCGCTTCATTTTCAATGACGGATGCAACTTTCCGCTGCAACAATCTACAACAACAACCGCTACAAAAATTCTGCCGGTGCGGAGGATCTACCTTATGGTATATCAGGACGTTGGCATGAAAAAGACGCTTTACATTATAGAGACATTAAAAAAAACATTTTGACTCTGTTTAATTAATAATATTTTATCCAATATGACACAAACATTAAAGCGTGGCTATATTAACTGTTTACTATTTCAGCGTTACTCCCTCCCACTGTGGTGTGGACTGCTTCTAATATTGGCACAGAACGCGTAATCGTTAGCCACTACGAGGGAATGAGGCACTTTTTCAATATGAAACCTAAAAGATGACGACGACGTGCTGCCTGGTGCAAAATGATGAGCAATAACAAGATAAACTGTTTCGCCTAGCAGCTCTATTCCCTAGACTTACTCAATTCCAAGTAAGAGTTAATAGGTGAGCCAAAACGCGCTTATGTACGGCTAACATGAAATAAGGTGTTCAGTAATAAAGAAAAATAGTAAGAATAACTTTGATTTGTTTGGCTAGGTGTTAACATACTCTCTAGCCGTATTTAGGGTCGCGCTCAAATCCATCATTAAAGTAATGATGCAGGCATGTTTTAGTCCAATAACTTTAAAAAAAAAAAACTGCATAGGAGATAAGATACTATTTGCTAATGTTTTTCTGCTTAAATTTCCTGTTATTAATCTATTTTTTGTACGAAAATGTCTTCTTTGTCTGCTAGGTGAGCCAGTTGCCAATAGGACTTCAGCCATACATGTTATACCTTGTGGCTATCTTATATGTACCATTCTATTTATTAGTATACAATTATTCTCGTTATGCCGCGGAAATGAGATGTTCAGTGTTGGCGTTAAGGTCACATTTCTTATTTTCTAATTCTATTTTTTTAGTTTCACAATAAAATGTACTATTGTAGTTTTGTTATTACACCATAATGAAATATCCTTATTTGATTATTAGTTTGTGATCGCATTTGTTTTTTGATGTTACACTAACCAGCCGGCGAGTTTCAGCGACTAAGAACAAGCTCACCAGATGTATTTTGTGCCAAATGATTGAAAGAATTCATTCATTCAACCAAAAATTTTTCGAGTAATGAATGCCAAATGTCGAACATTGTAAGTCGTCTGCTCAGCCAATAATAATAATAATAATAACAACATAAACAGAACCTATTACGAAGAATCATAGCGAAATTGTAGACTCGACACTATGGCTCTCGCAAGAAAACCCGGAGTGAGTTTTCATTTATAAGTCATAAATCTATTATAAATATGTTATTATGCATCTTTGCAGCTTAAGGCGACTTTAAGCAGGGAAACGATTACTCCCAAAAGCATTAGTTGTCTTCGTACTGTGTTTCTCGCAAACCATTTGTGTACCCAATTTTCGCAACGATCAGATCTGTTTTTGTCACCATTTTGTTACGAGTGCGGCCACCAAATGTGACAATAAATTAGGTACAAGTGTTAAGCATTACTGTGGTAGCTCAAAGGTATTCACTCTGCTAACCTCCTGCTTTTGTTAATTTTCCAGACTCGATTGGCCCCTGAGGTCAATCGCATTCTGTATGTGCGCAATCTTCCGTATAAAATTTCTACCGAGGAAATGTATGATATTTTTGGGAAATACGGCGGTATTCGCCAAATTCGAGTGTAAGTTCAAGTTTTTAGAATTACCGTATCTGAAAAAAAGTTTGTTTATAGAAAACTACTTTTGTGGCTAGTTGGCAAACAGCACACCTGATCGAAATACGAAGGCCTGTTCAACATGCGAATTTCTTTTTTAATCATTTTGGAAGCGTCAATGGAGCGAAGCACTGTATTCTAAAAGCTTCTGTAAAAAAAAATGTTTAGGAATTAAATAATTTTGCCCGCTGTCAGAAATTAACTCTTAAGAAGAACATAGTAAAAAGCTGTTCTCATACTTCCTTTTGCATAAATATATTCTAACGAACCTCGAAGTTCGAAGCTGAAGATGCAAGTTAAAACATTGCTTGTGTTTTTTCATTTGGTTTCATTGCTTTTTATCTAATCTGAGCGTGGTGCTTTAACGCTGCAGGGGAAACACTGCTGAAACTCGAGGAACGGCGTTTGTTGTGTACGAAGACATATTCGACGCGAAAAACGCTTGCGAACATCTTTCTGGCTTCAACGTGTGCAACCGTTACCTGGTAGTGCTTTATTATCAGCCTAATAAGGCATTCAAAAAGGTTGACGTCGATAAGAAAAAAGAAGAAATGGACAATATAAAAAGAAAATATGGTATGGACTAGTTGACCACGCGTATAAATTATCGTTCAGCAACAAAATACCCATGCGTCGTATACATGTAAAATGTTGTATATATTAAGTATGTGTAACAATATAAACACTCTATAAATAAAGCGTATTCGATATTGGTAGAGAGAATGTCTTTTGCTCCTATTGTGTTAGCAGATAATAATACCAAACAGGTGTTTTTTTCGTTCGAAAAGGCATCTACTGAAGTAGCGCGTAGAAAAATATTTACTAACCGTTTTTAACGTTATTGTACTATTCGTACTGTGCTTAAAAAACCAGACCTCAAATTTTATTTCTATTTCGTAAGTGCCGAAACTTGTCTAAGAGCCAGTACTGTTCATTAAATATAAAGCTACCCCGCACAGTGAAGTGTACTTCCAAAAATTGAGGTTGTTTCGAGAAGTAGGTAGGGATGCGTTTGTAACACGTGGAAATCCTTGAATTTTCTTTCGGGATGTCTTTCGAACCAGGGTCTATAGTTTCATGATATCATTCGCATACATGCAGTAGCTAATGTTATTAACAAAACAAAAAAACACTACCTATCAAGGAATATAGAAAAATTTATTAATTTTCAGCGCTATATACAAATATCTTGTATCTTAATCCATTGACAGCATCTCTCTAGTCTACTCTGTCTGTATGTTTCATTATGTATTGGTTGATATTTATATTAATTCTCTGTAATTTTTGCCACCATTTATGTGCACTATGGAACCACTTTTGCCTTGTTACAGCAGTCGTTCACCTTCTACAGATCCATTATGGAGTGCTGAGTGCAACCTGTTGGCCACACGACTCAACAAAAACGCTAGGTTATATATAGTGTTTCACACATTAACTGCACTGAAAGGTTGTTACGAAAGTATTATGAAAATAATAAGTCCTAAATCTTTTTACTTGTTCGGACACTTTTTCCATTAACAGAATTTTCGGAAATGCAAAGTTCTCTCATTACAACTTTTATTGTCGTAAATGTATACAAAACTGTGTACCACAACAAAAAAATTGCATTTGGAATTACAACTTGGACAAGTAATTGTTGATAGGCGGTTGTCCATCTAATGGAATAGCCGCGAACAGTAAGCGGTTAGATACACGTTCAAAAGTAATACTTTCACATAGCGACAGAAATGTTATAGTCGTCGCGCTTTCCGCAAAGGTCTGTACATCCGATGTGGAACAACAATAATAAGCATTGTATCATTCACTCAATGATAGTGTCTGTACAGATATGTATCCAATTTTGGAACAGACATCCTGAGATTGATCCGTTGATTGAGCTTCGTTGACAGTTACTTCTAAGGATATTGATTTGCTCTTTACTGCCAAGCATCGGGAAATGCCGTTGTGTCAACGTAATCTCACCCATTAATATAAGATGCCAAATGCTATCTTATGTCCAGACTCTTCGTAGCCACTTTGTGTTTACGTTATAAAGTCTAGACTTATTTTTTTTCACTATCGTTGTGCTAGTATCTCTTTTTCGAGTTCTTCTGAGTCAACTTCTACGGAGTAGTCAGCAAGCTGCTAGAAAAATATGGAGAAAAAAGCTCGCAGTTACATATTCACAATGCGCGCTTGTGAATCTCTTTCTCTTCAACCTGAAAGCAACCTTTTTATTATTTGATGTAATATATCGCGTGACTGGTTATTTACTTGAACACCCATCTACAAAGGCTACACTCCTAGGACCAACGCTATTGCTATCACTTCCATTACTCCCGTTGAGTTTAATTCTTTGTGCACTTCTGCAACTCAGAGATTTTGTCGCCAAGGCACCATGCTAACCCTTGAGATCTTGCACGCACTCGAACATGGCCCGTTAGTTCACCCTCGATAGGATCGCGTTCCAAACAAACGTTTGCCAAGACGTTTTCATTGAAGAGTGACTTTGCTGACAAATTAGCCATTAGGAAATTCGACATCGAAGTTTGTCTGTTGAGTCTCGAATCGCCATGGGTAAGGCACGCCATATTTGTCTTTCGTATAAGTAGGTCGAGATACGCATCCAGATCGCGGATCGGGGATGAAACGATTACCTGTAAAAAAAATTTACCTATTAGACACTTGCTACTATTAAGCACTACTGGTACCCTTTATAATTGTATAGTAGATCAGCATCGTAGTATAATGAGACTTCTTCCTATCATAAATCGTAATTTCTAATAGATAATTTCGTTGAAAAATTTGAGAAAAAATAGACTCAAAATGCGATTTTCGCGTTGCATACTTTGTTTTCCCATTCAAGACCTGCCCACGTGTTGCGGAAATCTTCCTGGGAGGTATCGTCAGGAACCAAAAAGTCGACGATGTTGATTCGGATATCATTCAAGACTACCACATGAGTATCCGATGTCGATCCCTGTTACCGAATACGTATACGAAGAAGAACAAAGACAATGCAGGGATGTTTGTATTTTTGTAGGCGTGCATAACTTGAATGTTTATTAATGGAATAATGCAGATAAATATAAGCGACTATAATAGAGAGCCTAATCTACCTTAACATCGTAGGATATATTTCCGAAAATGAGCCCGTTGTCTGTAGCGGTAACTTTGATCGTTGTGCGTAGAGTGACGAAGTCATGGGGTCCAATCACTACAGGACCAGGTCTGTCTATGAGCTTCATGTCGCCTATGGAGAAATAAGGCATGAGGTTTGTTGACGATGCCATAAAATCCGGTAGAAGAGCGGAATCAAATTAAGCAAAATCTTCGACAGTGCAATATATGCGTTATTTACACATACATATGCCTGTAGTTACCATCCGTTACAGATATTTATAAGGCAGGTAGGTGTATTTATATATAACACACGCTTGTGGCTTCCTTCTGTTCATATTTGAATTACCGTTATTAATTTGTATCGAAGTATCACCACCCGCACCAGTATTATCACTGCAACCATTTTTCCTAGAATGCTTATCATTTGTGACTTAATTCAGAATTACACCCTTACTTTATGTAAAGTATAAAAAATATTTATTTTTAATCTTATTTTGCGTAAAGTATTACTCTTTTTTCATCAGATTACTTTGTTTTTGATTGCCTATCTGCGCTTACTTCTATTGTTTTATTCGATTTTACATCCGTTCCGTACTTTTAAATTTGTATAATGTATTATGGCATGTTCTAAGCCTTTATCTTGCATAGCATACACTCTACTTTTTATAGTTATATCTTCCTTATATTTCTCTTCAATTATGTTCATGTATTTCGTCATCAACTTTCGTTTTTAATTTACCGTTCCCACTATTTGCAAATAGACTACATAATTTATGTATAATTCTTTAGGGCAGCCGAATTCATTGTCACTTTTTTGGGCTAGTTTTTCATTACATTTCTGCTTCTAGTTTTTTTTTTTGAACTACCGCCGTACGCATGTTTATTAGCATGCTTAGTTGTCGTTAAATTATAGGTGTTATTTCTACGTTTCGTGTTTCGCGTTTGTTATTCGCTTTAGACATCCCATCATAACCATAACAAGTCTAATCTGACCCGAAATGCTTTCACGCTTGCTTGCCATTTATGCTTTATTCTTACCGCTTCCTTTGCCGCCCTGTCACCCATTCGTTTTAATATATATGAATGCTTTGTGCACAGTTGTAAAACTCGAACCATACTTTCATAATTGATGTTGGTTATATAAAGCAATATTTTGACAAAGATTATACAGTGTAAGTCAAGAGTCCTCCGTTAACTATAACCATCATATTATACGTATAATTATTATGGTCCATACTAAATACTTACGTTTTCCCGTTAGACGCCCTAGGGTGGTTAGTTCAAGAGTGCAGTTTTGCAGCGTGTCATCTGTCTGGTTAAAGACAAAGACGTCAAGGTCAATAGCGTGCGCAGTCACGTGTACATAACACTCGGCGTAGAGGGGATCGCTTCGTCCTGTCAACTGAGTTACCTGTGAGGGCAAGGACACAAGTTAATTACAAGGCTGACCAGACGTTGCTAACCAGAAGGTAGTTACGGAACATACCGAAGATCTATTGGTGAATGGGCAATGCTCGTTACCTCATTGAGACTTAGATAAAACATTCATCAATCATGTGGAGTCGCTAACAACGGCTCAATAGTCAGCGATGCGAAGAGTTCCATGGGCCTATTATGTACCTTCGCTAGAAGTGAGTTCGCCAAAATGTCACCGTCTTTTACAGCCGATGAGATGTTTCCACTCAGTGCTTTCTGAAGTGATTCGGAAAAGATATCCTGAAAATATAAAAGAGTAGATAATGTAAATGCATATGATGGTCTACCCTTACGTACACCTGTTCTGTCATTGTATAAGCTGATATAGCACGTAACTTCTCGAGGCATGTTATGACTGCTTTAAATCTTAGGCTTTATTGCCTTTATGGAGAAAGCAGTAGAAATTTAGATAAGCGTAAATTCTAATTGCGAGCAAAAAGCAACACAAGCTTGTCAAATTAAGCTTTTTCGTAACCGTTTTGTTCTGTTAAACAACAAGCAAAGTTCAAATGATTACTTGTTTGTCGATAGTGTTTGGTCCTCCATGTAGGCGATTGCCTCCAGATAGCTGGTCAAATAATAGAGGAGCATCCGCCTCTTCGTATCCATTAGACGATCTTATTGAATTGTGTTGTTCCGTAAGATACATAGGGCCTCGGGCCCCCAATTTTTGTGTTTTTTTTCGCCGACAAAGCTCCCGCCTTCGTTCAGTTGATGTCACAAAAGAGTTGAGGGCTTGACGAGTCGACTGCCCGCCACCAAGGCCACTATGCACGTTGTCACCCCCGGCCTGCCATACAGAAAGTTACTCAAACAATGTCACAAACCTTTATTTCTCATAATGTACTTTATTCGTAATGTACTTTCCATTTGCCTATATTTACCTTGGCATTTGTCAAACAAGTATACACCTCCGAATGTTAAAATACCTATTTATAGATCGAACAGAATCCCTCCATAGGAAACTTCACGTACTTAATTTTCGTGTCGCTAACTAGACATCAGCTGCGAAAATCTAGCATCCATCACTGGTTGTACTTTAGGCGCATAGAAACAATACAGAGGAACTGTATCTTAACAAATTGCTTACCTGTGCTAGTAACAACAATCGAATGCATAGCATCATACGAAGTCGATCGTCTGTTGTAGCAGGTCCCTTGAACATGCTTGAGTCCGCCAGAGCCAGACAAAAAACGATTACACGCAATGCGCGAGCAACGATTTCGTGTCTGTTAACGACCAGTCCATCCTTCTGAGTAGCTGAGATCAAGTTAGCAAGAGCGTGAGCTGAAGATACGCATCACTTTAAAAAATGGTTCTCTATATTTTAGGGATGTTTTAAAGCGTATATATATATATATATATATATATATAATATATCTAACAGATTGCTAGACAAAACGCGTACCGAAACAATACTCACTGTCCTGTTCGACTGAGGTTCCCTTAGTCGTAACAAATCGACACGCGGCTTTCGTTACGGCGCCACACACACAGGTACCGATAAAGAAATTTCCTTTGATCATATGCGATAGCAGTACCTTGTGACCCCAAGGTGATGATGTGCCGTTGTCAATCGAGTTTGCCATTATAAAAGCTGATTGGGTTGCGTACGTTCCATCGGCCGTTACGACGGGCAAAGATTTCTTTTCAGAGGCGCCGCGATCAGTTCTCGAACTGCTTTGCGAACAGAGCTTTGCTGCTCCAGAAGCTTTATTGCTGTTAGTACCGTTTTCTGAATCACTGCCCGTTCCGTTACATTCACGTTGCTCCATTTCGACAGCAGCCTCTTTGGGAAGCTGAAAAAAATAAAAGCATCTTTGACCTTGCTGTCAGTCATTTAGTCATTTCGGGTATAAGAGATGATGGATCACCATTACCTCGGTTAAACTGTTTGTGACTTGCTCGATGAAATCTCTGACATGTTCCGGACGTTCGCAGAATTCTCCAAGAAGCCAGCTTACGTGACGTATCGCCGCTGGCTCGCGTAATAGCGGGAAATGTTGCAACACGAGGCCTACAGCCCGTGGTGCATATTCCGGAAAGCGAATCAGTGTTTCACGAAGTATCCGTACAGCGCTGATACAAACAGATTCGCTTTCGGACGACACCAATTCAGTCAACTTGAAAAACAACAGAATAGGTACGAGCATTTGCGAGATGATAATTCAGGATTAACTTATAAATATGTATATATATGTAAACGTCAATTTCAGATGCATGTACTCACACAGGTGATAACGCTTGGAGTCGTTCGTGGAAACGATGCTAGACAATTCTGTAGAGCAGTGAGTACTGCTTCGCTAACTTGAACGCTATCTGCCTGCTGATGTGGTGATGTCTGAAGTCGTCGAAGTTCCCGCTTGAGCAATTCTACTAGGTCGGATGCGCTACGTTCCGTTGTCAACAAAACCGCGAGCTCGAGTGCACGGCGGCATACTTCAATATCACTAGCGCCTGCCACTACACGGATAAGATCTACAGCCTATGAATACAGACAAATAAAGGTATGAGTAAAACAAAAGCAACAACCAAAAACCCACAGAATTCGTTAGTTGTATAGGAACAGAAACGTCGGGTTTCTTTCTGAGCGCCACGGAGTGCTAAAATCAAATGTGAATAGCTCTGCTGTCGGAAGACGATTTCATTACCTAAGCAAAATGAATGATTCGTTCTAACTACGTTACTTCAATTTGTTATCTAAGCCTTAATTAACTGTTATTATTGGCTTGGTTGATTATATTTGGCCACGTTATTATTACTATAGCTGTTATTATCAGAGTCAGATCCATATGATAGTGGATAATCACTATGCTTAATCAGAAAACGGGCTACTTACAAGAAATTCAAGAGGCTGCGGATGTTTCCGTCGCAGCTGATCGAGCGTATCTAGGAGCACAATTTTGGCGGTGTTATCAGTTTGCGATATGGCTAGATCAACAAGTGCCTGGCCTGACGTGCGTAGAGCTGTGCTTGCCGATGTCAAAGCAAATAAAGCTCGGGATGCTTCAAAGCGCACCGACGCAATTGGACTTTGTAGAAGATGAAACACCGACTGAATGAATCTCCAACTGCAAACATTTTTCATAGACACAGTTAAATGACCGTATACAAACCTATATACACAAAGTGAGGTGCGGAAAACAGTTACAGATGTAGCGAGATGAACAAACAGGTATGAATATATAGTGTTACCTTTCCTGTGGCTGCTTTAGTCCCGTTCGATATATCAGCTGTATAGCGGGACCCTGAAGCAAATTCCTGCCGCTTCGTTCAAGAGCATCGAAGCTGCTCCAGTCCGTCTCTTCGACGTAACGGAGAGCCCGAGGCTCGCTCAGTTCACACAAGGCCAGAAACGCGTTTCTTTTTGCAGAAGGATCTTGATCCGTTGATAAAAATACGTCTAGGTACGCCGACATTGATGACGTTTAAAGATCAACAAAAAAGAAGCATAACAACATATATTAGTACGGGATGACTATTTCGCTGTGTGACTACCTGAACGCCTCTGACGAAGCAGTGGACGCAACTGCACGTTGAGATCGAAAGTTGACTGTCTAAATGGGAGCTGTGCCTTTATTACTTTATTGATCAGCTGTCGTCGAAATAATAGGAAATCAACGATATTTATTTAGAGAGTAATAGACGACATTCGTAACAAGTGATCAGACATATAGATAAACGAATAAACTGATGAATTTAGAAATTTTATATGATTTATATAAAAAAAAAAAAAAAAGAAAAACGAGGAATCGCGGGACTCGTGTATAGCATAAATTTACTAAACTTCAGCGATACTAAGGCTGCACATCGCTAATGCCTACTTCACATACTTCATAGTAGCTTCATCAGATCAACATACCAAGGGCATTAATTACGTCGACCTGCAGTTCACGACACTTCCTACCCATACTGTAAAGACAAAGGGCAGCATTCCGTCGTACATATGGATGTCGATGCGTAAGACACTTGGCTACGCAGGGATACAGAGGTTCAAAAAGTTCGCCGTTCCAAGGTAGCTTTGTCAGCAGGCGGAGTGTGGCTCCGCGGATGAACTCATTAGGATGCTCTAGGTCCTGTACCCATAAAAGATATTAATGTAGGAAGGCAGCACTACAACGGCAATACCAGGATACTGATCGTCGATACGATTATGCAACAAGTACCTACATATTGCTACGTCTCGATTTATCTACTGCTTAATTCGATGCATGCGTATATAGTGTTGCATATATACGATAATCCTACGATAGAAATTGCCTATTGAAGTGCCTATCAGTTTGGAAAAATGCACATTAACATAATAATAATGTTTTTTGAAGACTTTTCTGAAAGCACGTTAACGCTTCATCGCTATTTGCACGTTAGAGGCGTCACCTGTAGCACGCGAAGTAGAGACCATTTAAAATATATGATAGGTGAAAACTGTGGCGGTATTTACCCATACTGTAAGTGACAGAATATAATTGCAAGGTGAGCTAATATTAAGAACCAAATTCAAGATGTGATTGAGACTTAGCTAAGGATCGAATCCTTGAATCTTATAGCTATGGGCGTTCGATGTCCTATTAGCCACGCTATAGGCGCAGTCAAATGATCTTCATATGTTTTAAACATCGATTAGTGAGTGTGAGCCTGCAGAGGTCTTATAGAGCTACTGTTTGGTCATTTTGAACTTTTTGATTTTGAAACCCTCTTATTCTGAAAAAACATACCCGGCGAAAGGAATCGCAGACAAGGATCATTTCCTGCAGGAGCTCTCCCTTGCCGTCTGTCTTCGGTACAACCTGATCACGGATAATACAAACAAGTAAGCGTTGAAACACGTTCATCTTACGGCAAAACAATATGCATATTCTATACATAAATACCTTGTGCGCAATATCCTGAACATGGGCGTACCTAACTCTATAAACAACATTTGTTCTTTCAAGCATGAGGCAACGTAACACAACATCAGACTTTCTATTATTTACTTTTAGGCTGTCTAAATTAATTAAGTATGGCCATTTTGAAATTTCAAAATATATCTAGGGCGGTATATCTATATTATGTTTGCTTCTAATCGAAGTAAACCAGTACCTCTGATTACGCTATATTTTTTTACTATAATTTCGATTTTCGTGTGCCCTATAAGCCCTCGTTCTCTATAAACTCAAGTTATAGAATTACCTCCCAGAAGAGAAGAAGCATACGCTTTATGGAATGGTCTTGTAGTGGAAGTAGAAAACGAATTACAGCCATTAAGGTCGGTCGACCGGCAGCACTGGACAGACGCGTAGGCTCGAGCACACAAAGCCGAACAAGCGTTTCCAGTGCTCGAATTTTTGTGGCGATATCACCCTTTTCTAAAATGTAAATAGAAAATTCGTGCTAAACATGAGCTTATGGTGACATAAACTCATCCAATAGTGGTTATAATATAGTAATAATAAAAAAGCCCGATCCCACAGTAATTTCAGAAACCTAGCCTCACATTCTTACAGCCAAACTTGCATAGATAGAATGTATACTATTTTTTTAAATGCTGAATTGGAAATTGAACACATAGATGGAGTTGCTAAAGTTCGAAAGTGTTTAAAAAATCTACTTCTTCTACAGTCTAGAGAAAAATAGAGAGAGGCGAAAAATGTTGCTTATGATGAGCGTGTGTTCGTTTCTGTCAACCAATTTGTTCGACGAAGTATCCACAGTGACGAAATTATTCTCAATATAATAATGACGTTAAGCTGTACACCTAAAACTCACGATTAGGCACTGGCTAGTTTTGCAGCCTGGAACGGTACTGTTGAAGCAGTAACAAAGGCACATCGAGTTTTCACCTTTGCTGTTTTTCTCTGCAGCTACATTTTCGTCGAGTTCGCACCCATTGTAAATAAACCATTGACATTCCACATGGGTCGAATGGCTCAATACAACGGCTACCGTAAAAAGTCAACGTTCGATTGGTTCTGCTGCATTTATACTTACTTGCGTCAACTTCGTTCAAGTTTAGAAGCATCCGTTTTTGTTTCCGAATGTCCGTCGTAAATTTTTCATAGATCAGATAATTTTACGTGAAAAAATCATTCAGGTTATATGTCGCTTGTCTAACTGGGTATAAATCCATTTACTTACCCAAGTCTAAACGAAGTCGAACATCATTAACGCAGCCGAGATCGTTCGTACGTGCCAGCAAAGTAAAGCATGGGCCTTCTGGCACCGGGGAGTCTGGCGCCAACCATCCCATATTTTGATTCCCTATACAGAAAACGACGGATACCAAAAAAGTTCTCATAGATCTGGCATAGATCTTTTAAGTCATCCAACTAAGCCCTATGGAAAACATTGGATTATATAAACAAAACTACGATACAAACTGGCGATAGTAGCTATGTAAGCAAGAAGCTTATGCTTCATGTAGGACAGAAGTTTTTTAAGAACTGTGCTGAGCTGACTTGAACTTGTCAGTTTAAGTTGTCACACATATCGGAACGATTCACTGAGTATTTGGGATGACAGTGAGTGTTGACGTGAGCAGCCGGAATCAATGTTATCAAGCATATCGTGCTAGCACGGAACCTAGAAGTTCTTAAGCAGTGAGGCTCGATTAGTATATTTGAAATCGTTGATGTTCTTCTTTTATTTAGAGTGGAGATAATAATAATACAACACAATATGCGACTTTTGAAGTCTAGAGTTACTTTAACGATTAACCCGTGGTTTAAATGAAAGCAGACATGTTCAAAACTTCGTTATTTGATCTTAACACTAAGCATAAGCACAAAACAAACAACAAACAGAATAAATATATATATATTACAAAATAATACTGTACCGATACTAGATTTTCTGTGCAGATCAACAGTACGCATTTGGCAGTTTTTCGTATGAGGTTTCTCGCTGACACAAGGCTCAGTATTGACGTTTTTCCTTTTTGTCGATTACAGAATGTTAGCTCTGTCCATATTTATCGTGTGTGCAGTACCATAAGTAATCAAGTAACCAAGTTATATACAAGTTAAATCAGATGCCTAATCCAATGCCACGTGGGGGTGTCACTCTCTAGTAATTAAGTTACGTTCCTATTCTCCATGTCTAAACTCCAACTAATATTGGGGCGCACACAAACATCTATTTCACTGCCTACATTCGGGATGTTCCGCTTTCAGTCAACGGCCAGTTTGACTTACCCGATAGAAACAAACAATTCAAACGGCACGCGTGAGAGTAAATCAACAAAATTTCTTATTAATTACTAAGGTCTAGATACATGGGCAAAATAGAAAGCCTACTTCTTTATTGCTTGAAGGTTTCTTACTTGCTCGTCAGCGCTTTGTTTTCGACCAATTGTATGAACGGCAGTGCTGCAGTGATTTTTGTTTCACTGTTCTATCCACAGGGTATACATCTTCCTTCGAAAAATCGAATCGATCCGTTTCTGAATAGCCGCCAATACTCGATCACACCTCAGCATTGTTTGTACGGTGTAATGTTGCTACAACCATTGTTGTAACCAATTCTATGATGGTGCATCCGCTCATCAGTCTGGTCGAATTGCTATTACACCTGAAGCTTTTCTTGTCAGCAGCAGAAAATGATTCTGGCCAGTTTAGCGGCGGACTTCGTAACGAATGCACTTTTACCTGCTTCTGCGACTGCTTTGTTTCGAATTAAAATTGAACATCGCCCACAACAGCTAGGATGGGGTGCATTTACAACAAGGCGCAGCAGACACATCAGCCGTAACTATGGCAGAAAACGAATAGGCAGGTAGTGGACTGCAGGCACTGAGTACCCGTAGCAGAGCTGGTTCCGAGCCGCTCTGACCAGAACATATGATCGACAGCGCAATCACAACAAGCCTTCTTTCCCCTTTGGCGGCTCGTAACTCGAAAGTGCCAGCTGGGAGAATGGAAGCATGAGCACATGGGGTCCCGTTAACTAAAATTGCGTCGTCTGCTTTACCGTCGTCACCGGTCCGTACTAATGGACAACGCAGATTAAATATTGAAGACAGATGGAACTTATGACATCCAACTACGCTTGAATCATCTATCTGTAGGTTACATACTATTGTATACGTAGTTGTGGCTGTTGTTATTATGTATTGAAACAGTATCAGCTGATGTGTAATATAAGAAGTATCATGTCTGGCCGCTTTTATGGAATAGACAAGCGATTCGCAGAGAAAGGAGTTGTGTAGTATGTTGCTAGAAGTAGTTATGTATGTAATCGTTTGGTCGAAGGTTCTGACTAATAGAAAAAGTATAAATTGATGGGATTTGTCTTACCACTTAGATGCGGTAAAAACAACGTATATCAGACTGAACTGAAACAAAAAAAAGATGATTACAAGCAGTGTGAATGGATTCGAACAAAAATCGTTAGCTGTTCAAATGATATAAAAGTACGATACTAAGATGACGTAATAATAGTAAAACTGTAATGGGTTGGTACCTAGGTCTTGCACAAAGGAATTAGGCAGGCAGGTGCTCGATGCAAAGTTCAAGACATATTTTTACAGCAGTCAAATTTTAAGTTCTACTGTGGAACGCAATGTATTGAGGTATAGTCGATTTCGCTCACAGTTAGCAGCTCAGGATTTTTTCTGCGGCTGTGCGGCATATTGGTTTTAGAGATACGAGCATCCCGCGAGCCACAGGCCTCTACCTTAAGAGCCGCACGCGCTAACCTGTTGCGTCACAGAGGCGACGATCACAGTAAAAATGACCACAAGAAATGTGAGACCAGATAAAACTACACTCTTGCGTCGGCCGGGAATCGAACCCGGGCCACCCGCGTGGCAGGCGAGTATTCTACCACTGAACCACCGACGCTGCGGGTAGTGGCACTGTGTGTCCCATAACTAAGAATAAGTATAGGCAGTTAAAGAAATTGTGTCGTATGAAAAAAACAGAAGCTGATAGTGTTTCTCTCATTAGTCGGCTTCACCACGACATTAGAAAAATATCTTTCCACTTAACATACTAGGTTAAGAAAAACAATGGTTGAACTCGTTTATTGGGTTAATCTATCGAAGCAAACACGCAACAACCTGTTGGCATTCCTAACAGAAGTGCCTCAGTGGGGCCGATTTTAATTACGCTGGTATACTTCTTTTAAAAACAGAGCAGTTGTTCAACATGCGTTTAATAACAAATTCAAAAGGATTAGGGCAAGTACAGGAAACCGAATATATCTTAAGTAAGAATATACATTTAAATAAGAACAACTCATGAAGAAGACAAGTTTTAGATTAGTTGGACAACTATTTATTACCCAGTCTTGGTGGACCTAATTTATGAGATATAGAAGCCTTAATTCAAATTAAAATACAACTAGGAGCCTCATGGAGTACTAACTTCAGCTTATCAAGGGGGTAACAGGACTCTTTAGAAGGAACCGAATGTCGCCAGGACGGTGGATTTTAGCGACGTCTGAATACCCTGTAGAATCAGGAATTCTGGCTGAAGAATTGAAGTGAAATGGAAGACGTTTGAAAAACAGGAAGATTAAGGTAAAATTGTATCTTCTGGTATAATAAGCTAAAGTTGCTACCGAATCAGGACTATCCGGAAACTAAAACCCTAAACGACAGACATCTTTAATAGCTAGCCAACATTAAACAAAGCATCATCGAACTTAAAGGACAATTACTATTCATTTATTTAACACAGCCCAAAATTATACATATGAACAAATCTGGTTCTATTAAAGAAGGATATGGAAAAAGAAATTGGGTTTCCATTATGAAAGCATTGGCAGCGAAGCCGGGTGCTCGTTGTTTAACTCTTGGTGCGGACTGTTTGTTTTCCCGAGCTTTCAACTCAAGCTTTTTAGTCTAGTAAACATGCGACTACCAAAGTTTTGTTAATTACCAAGGTTACTTGTATATATGTATGATGTTAAAATTTGTTTGTGTCATTATTAATATTTAATGTGTAATACTGTGCAGCAGTATGTCTACATCGTGGAAAACTGTGTTCTCACTGTGAATTTAATCTTCAGGCACATTACGTTAGCTGTGGAATGGGTTCAGAGGTCATAGAATATGTAGTATTGAAATAGGACCTAGCACGCCCACACTTACGTCATGCACTAGGATACGTAGCACTCAAATGAAAAGAATACAAGGCACGTAGGAATCGTTGCATCAATGAAGCTTTCGCTATTCGGATAATGAACTATTTGACCATCGACCTTCCCTACATAAACTCGGTCCTAGTGGTAGTCATTTTAGCACCGGCTGAGAGCCCTATGAGGTCTTAAATTGTTAAAATATATTACCACTAAATAGTCAAATCAAAACACCAACTGACTTTCAATGGAAATAGGTTTTATTGAGCTTCATCACTTCCTTACCTTTGCACGCGCCCTTTTTCTCGTAATCGCTCTACTGCCACTGTTGTCATAATCTATAATGCTTTAATGCGTATATATACGCACTAAAGCATTATATATATATGTATAAGAAGATCACTATGTCTATAGTAATTCTCAGTTATTATAATTACATATTCATTATTCTCTCTTCTCGATGTCGATAAAATAAATTAACACCAGTAATTTCTCATTATATTGAATCGTCATTTTTGTTATCGTCCTTTCATCTTGTGATCGGTTGTTTTCGTTAGTATCTTAGCATCGTTGTTAGTAAGTGGTAATAGCAACCCTAATAAAAGATAGTAGTAATATTAATAGTGATTATAATGCAAAGGTTATCTTGTGCTTCCTATCGTTAGCGTCATCTCATCATTTACGTTGAATATTTCCATCTCGTTTTGTTATATTAGATCTTCCTGTTACAAATTACATACACATTTATATGAATATCAGGGTTATAAACGGTTGGCTCGCGTGAGCTGTTCGTTCTTGACAGCCAGTTGCCGTGGAGCTTACTACATATAATGGGACCATTTTCAACGAGTTTCCCATGTACTGTTATTAGTGTCGTGCTTTTGTTGTCACCACGGTAACTAACATCCATATGGATTAGTTTATTCATTGGTGATGTTTCATTTGTCGATCCCACCTCGCTTGTGTCCTGTCTCGATGCCCTGGTGATCTTCCTTACGGACAGAAATATAGGTAGATAAACAGATAGATAGATCTAGTAGTTTAGTTGCAATCGGCATGATCGTAATTATTTAACTGAAGTTGCATATCATGGTAACTTCTGACTACCATATTAATTCACTTTCACAGTTAGCTATGTACGGTTTTACCATGTAAGAAATGGCATGTGTTATGTACTGGCGGTATTTTGTTTTCTAAAAGGTAAATAAATATAATTACGTGCTCTCGATGTTTTCTAAGTTTTTTGTTTTTCGTTTTTACCACACAAATACGCCCCGTTTAGAATGCTAATTGTTGAATTTCTTGACGTTCGCCTGCATGATCCTACTGTCAGTTAAAATGTAATATCTAAAGGTTTTTTTTTAATTTTTGTCTTCTGATTTTTGACGATTTTGCGTTTGTCGTGTACAGCCCTATTAAAAATAACTGGTAGCAGTAACCCTTTATTCGAATGTTAAATCTGAAAATTTTGCCGCATTCAATAGCCCATTGGCTTATTTTAATTAGAATGCGCTGAGCCAGTTGAACATAGTAATGATCTTTTCGAGGCATTCATCTACCTATGAACTTTTTAAGGTGACACTACAGGTGTACTAACTATACTTGAATAGATATTTTTCTCACTTTACTCCGTTTAGCGTATTTCAATGGTAGCACTATTCTCGCTTGGATCGATTTCGATAAACTTTGTGAAGGACCGTCATTATATCTTCGGTCCTTTTCTTTTCCGCATTGGTAGTACTTTTCTCGCTGCGTGCGCTCTTATCTTATTGCTTATCTTGTAGTTTCAGTTAGCTTGTTCTCGTTGTTTTTATTTGTTGCTATGTATGGTGATTCGCGTGTTGATGTATCATGATGTTTTCACAGAGCTGTATGTTCCGGTGCCAGTTATCTCCTTAAGCAGACGACGGCTAAAACTTGTTTTATTGACTATCATCGACTGCCGGCCGGCGGGCCGGCCGTTCGTTCGTATTGGAGTTTTTAAATAAAGTTTTGCAATCAGTCAGTCAGTCAGTCAGTAAATCGTTTCTGCTCCAATACGAGGCTCAAGTGAGTATTTTAGGGATTCATCGGTGCAAGTCGGTAAAGTGGTGTAAATGAATGTGTGTTATAAATTCGTTTTGTTTTCAATGGCCACGAAACACGTTTCTCTTGCGGCTGACTGACTAGAAAGTATAAATTGGAAATTGGACAGAAAGCAAAAAATGGGGTTTTCTGATTTGAATTTTCCTCAAAATCCTATAATGTCGTATGTGTATAATCGATGCTTTCTGTAGACCCTCGCAATGTTCACTTTGGCCTTTATGCTACGAATTTATAACTCATCATAGTGTTTTCTCTGATAGATATCCGATACTGGTTGCTTAAATTGTTATGAACTCTTCATTAAAAAAATTGAGACTTGATATTGTCAAAGAAAAAATAAAATTTAATTGTCGTTCCATGGTGAGGCATCAGAATTCATCGTATTAACAATGATGCCTACAATATATATTCTGTCCTCTATTAGACAGAAGCCTGCCTCATGGGCTCTTTTTTTTTAAACCTTCATATGCGAATCAGTTGCTAGTGTTGTTGTTATCGGTAAGAAAACGTTAACTGTATAGGTATTTGTTTACGACTTCGTTCAACGGCCACTACAGTCCTTCTTTTAGCTATCGTCGTTATTCGTGTTGAGTATGGAAGCTTCTACTGATGTTGTTCTTTATATTCCTACTTAATTGTTGCCTTTGTTCTGTGCGTTGGTAGATGCATTCTAAAAAATAAAATATATGCTTTGCATTAGGTGTCCTATGTACATTGCATTCGCTGGCACTGATAAGACTTATCAGGATAACGTTTTTTTAACTGGTTTTCCTCGCAGTTACGCCGAAAAAATCAGCTCCACGAAATCGAACCAAAAATGTTTGTTTTGTTTATGTACTAGTTGAGGAAACTTTTCATACAATTTTGCTCTGGTCAGTATTACGCACGAACTTGCATTGCGCCTCACATGAGCACACTTAACGAAGGGTACTTGAGGTGCTCAAGAGTTAACGTGCCACTAGGAAGAATTGCAAAGTCACTGAGTTCAGTCGTGAGCGCAGATCGATCGCAATAGGTTATGGATAGACTCCTACGAGGTGGTAATGCAGCGTAAAAAATATCTTGAGCACCAGCCGCTGTATAGGTCACATAAGCCGTCCAAAATCAGAGTGACTAGGGCATTGTTTCGAACCTTAAAAGAGTTAGCTAATGGATTCAGCCTGTGACAAGGTTTTTGCCAACAATTCTGAAAGCTGAATTGAATATTTGGTATCTAAGAAATTCTCTGTTGGCCGTAAAGGACAACCCAACCGAATTTTGTGTTCTACCTAGGGTTCCGGACGTAAGGTTTAATGTAGACAAACGTAGTCAGTAAAGTAACACATTTAGTGAGAGGATGTTAATCAGGCTGAAAAAATAAACTTCACAATGAATCAGACAGCAGTCCAGTGTCTCGGTGACATTCTCAGCCACACCGCTAATATCTGTGCAACATCAGACATTCAATTTTACGGAGGTATTCTTATATCATTATTATTATTGATTATAGGTATATATCTGCACGGACTGCAAAGGTAAATTTCGTTTCGAACAGACGATGTAGAGTATTCAAATCTAACCAAGCCGCCCCAGTCAATGTGTGACAAACGTATCTGCGCCGCTAGTACCTGCCACAATATACGAATATGAAGAATCTAACGTACGTAATGATATCGAAGAAAACTCCGTTTACAGAGTGGTCTTTTAATACGACAGCCGTTGCGTATAGACTTGTATCAACTCAGCAAACTAATTGTGAAAGGTTTGGCTTTTTTTCAGGGTGATCTTTCGCCGAAAGTGTTGTCGACAAGAACTCATCTATGTGAAACGACGAGCCCCTGCCAACACTGAGGCGCAATAACCTAGCACTCGATTCATCTTGAAAACACAGTCTGATTGAAAAATTCAGGCGCGTGCCGTATCAGGCGCTACTTCTCTTTGTATTGAACCACGAAATTGCGTAGCGTCGGCTTCTTTTCCCATCGACGCTATCGGTCGATGGCTGACTTAATGTCTTTGGATCTGTATGCTATCAATAGCCATTCTAGCAAGCGCTTATTTGATGAGCAGTCCCATGAGCCCCACGTAACGTCATATTTGTAGATGATACAGGGTATTGGTGCCTGTTTATGATTCATGTTTGGTTTTTCTTATAAATATATACCTCGTTTCATTACTGTATCTTTTTGAATTTCTGTTTACAGCTTGTTTTCCTATGTATTGTACACAACCAGTATGTTATCATGCATTATTCCATTGGATTTTGCTGCTGTTGTTACCATTGAATTGTAGTGCATTAGACTATATTTACGTTGTGCTTGTGACTAATCCAATCACGCATCGTCTCGAGGATCCTGTCGTCATAGTGAGCAGTTCTGCCTCGATTCCTTCTCGTACGGTATTCTGCCTGTCTGATGTTGTTGTTTTGGGTTGTCGCGTTTTCTCTGCCTCAAGCTTCAATTCATGGAATTGAGGATTAACACAAAAATGATCTAAGCTAATCATAGTCACTATTCGTCACTTCCTTTTCGTTGGGTCTACACTTCGCTCTCAGGCGGAAGCAGTGTCGCCATACTAAGAAATTCGGTGGCCAGCGAGCGACGCGCGCGTTGTGAATGGGAGGCGTATGATACTGCACCACCCATAGCACCAGCTTCTTGAAAAAGCAGGCTTGTCGGAGATGGTGTCGGCCGTTGAAGTGAGCGGACCCTCCGAACTGTGCAAGCAGCTGCTGTGGTACGCGGCGGTCGTTGTACTGGTGATCTTGATCGGGATCGGGTCGCCCTTTGGTCCAGTACTGGCGGGCACCTTGGTACCGGTCTCGTTGGCGTGAATAGCCGAAGGCCTGCAGAAGGCAACTCGATCATCGACAGAGGCGAGCCTCCATCCGTGGGGCTGGCAGCATCGTCGAGGTCTGGCCCGAAGTTGCCGCCGTCGCCCTACATGCGACTGCTCTCCAAATCGGCATCGAGTGCACCTAGCTCGTCAAGCTGGTCAAACCCATTCACGCGGTCGAATCGGTTTAGGTTGCTGTCCCGATGTCTGGGCGCCGGCCCACACGACCCAACCGCACTTCCATCTGAGTGATGGCTATTGCCCCTGTTGCTGGCCATCCTATGGCTCGCATTGCTGTTGTTCTTTTGGCCACCACCCGATTCTAAGTCGAGGATGTCTGGTCTCTTACGGTACAGGAACGACTGGAACGAGCGGCCGAGTAGCGAGGCGTTCCCGGGCGAGGAGGCAAACTCTGCACGGGGCGACATCAGGTTAGTGTTTCCGGTGCTCGAGCCGATCGCGCCTGCGCCTACGGATGGGCCTACGTCGCCGCTAAGCGAATCGCCCGATGTGGGCGGAGATGGTGTAAGCAGGACCGGCAGTGAGTGTCGCCTGTTAGTGGTGCCTGTCGATGAACAACAGATGATCACACAGAGAGACATACAGAGCGAAACGGAAAATCAAAGGAAATTCTTGAGAACAGTCTGACATTGAGGGAAGTTCCTAGATAAAACAGAAGCACTTACTGGATATTAGTGTACATTGTTATATAAATATATATGTACACATGCGTCATGGGCGTATCGTGATGGCAGATGCTTTCAATTACGTTTAAAGTACAATTTGACTTAGATCATAACGCAGGCCACAGAACGGAAAAGTGAAAACCGTAGCTCGGTCATTTGTCACTTGTCGGAACTAGTCTGACCTCCGGCTGCACTGCGCTTTGCGCAACGGAAGTGTAGTGCAATGGTCCATGAAATAACAAGACCTCCATACAAAGAACGAAGTGAACAAAGCCAAAAGGGAGAGCTCACTTGGAATGTGGCTGAGCGCGATGCCACCCGCTGAGCTTGCCGAATCCTCCCGGCAAAACGACAGCAAATCCCGTTCGGTATCCTCGAGCAGCTGCTTAGTACGGAAGAGATTCTGGGACGATTCCTCCTTGAGCACTTCGACGAGCGTAAGCAATCGCTCTATGTCGCCGCTCTCGCTTCTTTCGGAGTTGGGATGCTCAACGATTGTCACTCGTGAGCCCGGCCGACCGCTCAGAACTGCCTTGTAAGTACCGCAGCCCCCCTCGCGTTCGGATTCCTCCACCATGTTACCTATTGAAAACGATGAACGAAGATATGTACTCGATCTATGCAAAATTGAATTGATTTAGACACACAATACTGTATAGATATTTGTTAACGATAGTTGTCGAATCTCGAGTCCCCACATTGCTTTCCGGGTCACCTCCACACCATACGCGGATACTAACCTACATATTGTCGGAATCATAAAAAGATGTTGTGAAATTCATCGATCCTTAATGTTTGTGACTGGAATATAAATATACTATTGTGCGGGTTTGAACTCTTCAGGAATCTTAATTTACCTCGACGTTAGGCTGAAATTAAGAGTCAAAAAGCTCTACGCAGCTTTCGTGAACGGAATCGTGAGCAGTAACGCTACGTACCGAAGGAGCGGCTCTTCTTCGGTGACGGGCGAGTTTTGCGCTGTTTAACGGCAAACTCCTGTAGAATTTTTTGCATCTCATCCAGCCGGGCTCCGAGCTTCTGCTGGGTACTTTGGAAGCTTGAGGAGAGCCGATGCTCTATCCGACGCACCTGAATAGATTAACTGGCCGATTAAAAGCACTGATCAAGGTACAAGAACTAAATAATACAAAACTTTATGTATACTTCCTACTGTTGAGGTTGTGTACCTAGAAGGTAACTGTCATTAGCGTTTTTATGGAAGATCAATGCTCATACCAACGTATTCCATTGTTGCAGACTTCATTTTTACCTTTTGGTACCCTACCTTTTTTGAACGCATTGCTCTACTGATGTAGTTGAGAATCATCGCGAGGTAACCCAGGCCAAAGATAATCCACAAGACAACGGCTGCCTTATATATCCATATATAGTCACCTTCGAAATTACCTGAAGTTATGGTTTACGGGGTTCTACATTACAATTGGCTTTTATGGATATCTCACATATGTATCTTACATCGCCATCTCTATGCGCTGCTGCTGTTACCCCTGAGTACCTCACAGTAATAGTATAATCACCTAGCGATATTTCGTCTGCCGACTTAAGTGGCTGCTCTCTCCTAAGGCGGTTGTACTATAACCTAGCATAGCAATGGGCGTGACTGTAAGAGCGTTTTGCTGACTAATTTCTTCTTTATTCTCAGTTAATTATTCTCGTTGGTCGTTTCACGCAACGCAGCAATCGATACGAGCGCTTGTCTTCAAGACAATGCACTCAGATTGAGAACGACAAGTTCTAATGGGAGGCCAAAATAAAAGAAAGGATTTCAAAATGTATATTATTCGTACCAGCAACGTAATCCCCAAAGCCGATAGTAGCGAGTGAGATAAAGCAATAGTATAGAGCCTCGAGGTAGGTCCATTCTTCGATGTACATGAACAATCCGGCGGGTAAGATTAGGAAGACGATTAACCATGGCACGAGAAACGTCGCCGCGTTCACAGCTAGCGCTATCTTCGATGTATACACCTGCGCGGACGGTAATCGAAGTGAGAACAGCGAAAGTGACAATGAATTACTTCGAAGACGAGGATACTATTGTAGTATAACCTATTGCACAAATGATTACGTTTGCAGAAGTGGTTACGTCTAGCCGTCCAATTGGAAGCATAGTAAAACGGTATCTAAATGAAAATGTCTTCTACTGAATGAGCTAGCACACTTTATAAGATCAGTTCAGACTAGTGACACACACCGTCCTGAAAAGCCTGTAGTCGATGTCATTTTATTATTACAATGTAGGACACTGCAACTGAACGCAACACTAGGTGACCCTCTACAGTTGTAAAGTAAATGCTAAGTTAAGGATTGAATTTCTATTTTCGGATAGGCAGCAGCTGGCAAGCCTTTCTTGACTCTGCCGTGTTCCTATCCCGAGAAGTTAGCGCAAAACCACTAATGGTCGGCACCCTGATGAAATGAAACCATTTCACTTTTTGTAATTCATAGACGAACAAAACCTACTTCAGACGAATACCATTTTAAGCTATTTGTAATAATCACTGCATAATGAGCAACTGATTCTTTTCTTTCACTCACATTGGTCACTCGGAAACAGCCTAACCAAAAAAAAATAGTTCTAAAGGTATAAACAAAGTGATGAGAGCTTGCATAAGCTTTTTGGTATTTCTGCACCAAAAACTATATTGTTCGAGCTCGATTTATATTCATCACGCTCTCAAACGATTAAAGATTTTCTGCGATTTCTTCTAAAAATATAGACTTGAACATACCCTTCGGGCAGCATTTATTCTCTTAACAAGATGTTTGCTAAAATGATCACCAATGGCAGCGAGCAGGATGCCTGAAAAGAAATCGATTTAGATAAACAGAGAAATCTATTTAATTTTCGATAAGACGGTCATTAGCGGCTTTGTGAAGCACTTGTTTCATCGCAGAAACTCAATCGTTAGTCTCAACAAACTGGGTGGGCGTACTACCCAGTCCGGTCATAGTTTCACTACTCATTTAGTTACATGTCTAGGGCATGTTTTACTTATAAATATTTCAAAGAGTCATAATATTCACTTCGACACTAGTAAACTGTTTACTATACAACAGTCGAACTTTAGTTAAAAGTTAACTTCTCTCGACAAAGTTTCATACCTGTCATCGTTTCATGAATTATTTTAGATACACGAACCTTTTCATGGCGGAAATTGAACGACTTGCGAAAAATCCAGCTTAAAAACACCAGTGTGAGATAAAAAAATAAAGAGTTTGGTTTTACGTTATCGTTTGACCTCGTTTCGAACTACCTCTGTCATTCATAATGACGTAACACCTTTACGTTTGAAGACTTCGCCGATATTATGGTCTTGACTTCTTCAAATTGTTAATGGTTTTATGCCATTGACAGTAAACAAATCGTGACGAAAATATTCGTTTGGGGTCGTCCTCACTTCAAGTCGGAACGCGAATAACACAGCGCAACGAGAAGTTTCCACCTCGAGATATTCCCAAGTCTAAAAAGGAAGGCTTCATATCGAAATGATGTTTTCATTATCTAAATACTCGTCTTTATACTTTCGTTTCAATGTGGGCTGTGCAGAGACCGCACAAGATCCAAACTCTTAGTGGTTTAGTCTTCCAACAACTGTAAATTTTCTATATTAACTGATATGTACGTTTCCTTTATAACGCCATAGGATGAAAATCTGTTGCAGATGTTTGCTGACGCGAAAGCAGGACACCTTATATTTTCTCGTAATATCCATCACTTTGATCAGATTTGAGCTAAAATCTGATTGCTAAGTTGAATCAAATTTAGACAAAGCTAACATTTCTTAATTTATAGAAAAAATAATGGAGAGACTGCTCAAGATCGACACTTGTTTCAAGTAATTCGAACCAGTGCTTCTCTGATTCAACTGGGCTAAAATATAGAATTAAATTTGAGTGGTCTCCTCTGTCGTTTGCCTTACAGGCGAAGAGATCTTCCCTTTAGTTAAGTGTAAATCAAAACAGAGTTCAAGTACGGATGATAGAGCAGGATGGCGTAAGAACCCAGTATTTTCTGACTGTTGTGAATTTCACGTACCCCAAGTAAAGCGTTTTATTCACACAGTTTTAATTAATCCGAAAGACAATTTCGTATGAATAATTTTTGTCAAACATAAAGAGTTATACTAAGAGCAAACTACAAAGATCGCAAATATAACGATGTCTTCTATGTAGAGCTTATCATTCACAGATACTTTCTCTTTATTATATTAACAGAAACGTTTGGCGTTTTTTGCAGATCAGTCTGACTTACAGGCTCAGGCTGAACTTCGCTATGTATAACGGTTCCGATCTGTCCACCTACCAGTGAGAGGGACGCCTAGCATCGCGTATGCGACACAGAACAGTCTTCCTGCAACGGTCGAAGGCGAGACATGGCCGTATCCTATAGTGGTGACAACGGTAATAGCGAAAAAGAATGAATTATAGAAGTTCCAGTTGACGTTCGTCTCCTTGCCAGTCATATCGATTAGATTGCGCATTCGTGCATTTGTCAAGTTCTGAATCATGGATACCATCTCTTCTCGAGTGAAGTCCGGATGATGCAGCTTGTTAAGTTTGTCTGTATAAAAAAAGTTAATAGAAAAAGGTAAGCTCACATAGATTAGCCAATCGATATGCAATGAGGGCTTTTAGCGGACCAAAATTACATTAAATTATTTTAATATGAACAATACCTTAGCAATAAAATGAAAAAGAGTTACAGCTGAAAAAATTTTGCAACAAGCACTGTTTTGGCTAACTCTTTAAACAATCGAAGTTCATTTTTGGGCTCATACCCTACCAAAAAGTTTCTTCTTGAGTTCTGCGAGTTCTTTTCGCCTTTCGACTTCGTGAGGTCCTTCGACGGCCATGAAAACAGCTCCCCCCAGGACCACGAACATGATGAACACGACCAACAGCGCCAACACCTCTTTCTTGCTCATTGCAATCGCCTGCCGCGGCAAATTGGAATGAGTATGTCAAATGCATGGCAGGCCATTTAGGCAACGATCCGGTTTCCGAAGGAACCAACCCGCGAGAGTTACCCAGCCAGACCCACAGATAAAAGCGGTCAACAAAGAAAAATACATTCAGAAAGTTATTGAAGGAGTACGTAATAACACAATGAAGTGCGACACAACCGTAGATCAAAGCCTTTAATGTTACACTACTAGTGTTAGTATTGCGTGTCAAGCATTTGATGAAGTTCAATTAAATGGATCTGAATAAACGTATTTGAAGGATTTTGATGCTCCCTATAAATCGTCTGACGTGTGAGTGTTGTATACAGTTGTTGTAATAGAGGCAAGCATTTTTTGTTTTGGAGAAAAATATATCAAACATTTCTAGTTTTCATGAGAGATTTTCTTTGGTCTGTCAAGGAACGCTGTTGTGGCTTTAGAATATCAATCAAATGAAGAATTACTAATAGCTGATTACGCCTCTTTTTATTTCAATTAATTTAAATTCTGATAGTCTAATAGAATGTTAACATTTCAATATAATAGGCACTCCTAAAAGACAACGCTAGGTTATATGCTTGAAACAAACCAAAACTATAGCTGTCCTTTCGATATATTTTGTCAAATATATCAATGGCATTTGGCTAAATAATTGTTTTGGAAAAATCTGATCATACGCATCCATAGTATCTTACTAATTACCGCAATAATCAGAGGAGTCGGCTGAACTACGTAGGAAAGAATACTGCAGAATTCGATATACAGAAGGCCTTTTCTTTCTTTTTTGTTTCTTAGAAGTAAAGTATGAAGGGTGGAGTTGACGGTTATCACTTTCATCGTTATTACAATGTACTGTTATTTCCTGAAGAATCATGTCGACACGGTCTTTTTAACCATAGTCCTACTCACAGAAAAACAACATGGTTCATGAACTGAGTAATAGCTAAAAGCTGTCCAGTGTATTTCGTCGTTTCGCATTTGCAGTACCACTATTATATGAGTGCAAATAGAAAGCTGACGTGGTGCGAAGAAGACCCATCGTCCTATAGAAAAAGTTTTCCCCTTAAGCCTAAGAGGTCTGTAGCTTGCTATAGCCAAAAATGGTGCGAAGTCGAATCTGTTATTAACATGTAGTGTTACAGGCAAGACTGTGCTTAGTCAGAAAGACGCACATTAAAAAAGAGCAATGAACACTGGCAAGTGACAACAGCGCATGCGACATAAAAGCCATAGTGGCATAAAGGGAAGATGAAGGCTGAGTGAGGCAGAAAATTTCTCGCGCTGCTTCCTTCCGTATCTTGGTAAAAATAGCAACACAACTGATGGTTCTGTCCCTTAACTATGTCGTTCTAGCGCTTAACCTTGTCTAAGGACCCTGTCGGTTTATCAGGAGGAGACACAGAAAAGTTCGCTTATTTATATAGGTAACAAAACGATAGCGGAAATATAAAGCGACGAGTGGACGAAATAGGTCCACATAATGTTTGCAATGAAAATTGCTAACGCAGAGGTACCGCAAGAGGCGATAGAGGGCGATTCGGTTTGACGACGATGAAAATGTGCGGCTCGTTAATGAACCAATCAATTTTTTGTTGGTGTGACGAGCATAGGTTGTTACCAACCGTTGACAATACTAGATAGACAATACTTGATTGATATGAACGACTTATACAGAAGACGCCGATGCCATATAGCATCTGAAATGACGAAAGTTGTTAAACCACCCCAATTTACCTATGTTCGTAGAAGCTTGCAACCCTTAAAGCCCCAGGGTATGAATGTGAAAATGCAAAACAATACGGATCGCAATATTAATATGGTAATCATCAGGATAGTCTTTTTCATTGTCAGTGACACAAGAGGAATGCCCGTCTATGCGATTTTTTCGAAAATAATGCTAGCTATTTGAGTCAAGTTGATTTAAAGTCCCATAGATTATGCAAGGTTTATTTATATAACTGAAACATTTTCTGATCATTTTCAAATTTTTACGACCGAACAATAAGCCTGCAGCATGTTTACATGCTCTCTTATAGATCCAGCTAACATACATTTAGTACTACGACTGTTAAGCAATTTAAGCTGAATTAATGTGTACGTATTTTATCATGTATAATGAACTTCTTAGTCTGCTAGAAAAATGACGATGCGATCTAACTAGAATAGAAAATCAGCAGATTATATTGCAATTTTTACACGACACCACCCAATTTAAAATAACTCACATCCGATGGAAATGGCGCTCCTGGCTCCATTTTTTCATGAAACCTGACATTTTTCGTTTTGACCTGTTTTATCTGTACGTGGGTTCCGTTCTCCGCCGGTGGCACGTTACCGAGCGACCCGTCAGAGTTTGCCCTTTTCGTCGTACTGCCGCTTGAATTTGACCCGTCACCTCCATGAAGTGATTGTATGCTGGGCACCTTGCACATGCTGAGGTTGTGTAGGTTTCAATTGACTGAGGGCATTCCACTGAAAAGAGGGTTTGTTCGATTTCTATGCATTGCGCGTCAATACACAGGCACGAATGCACGCGACAATAGAGAAATAAAACCAAAGATCCGAACAAAAAATTAGATACAAACAAAAAACAAGTTCAACAAAAAGTTAAAAACATTTTTCTGATACAGCTATTGTAAAATGTCATAGTTAAAACTATTATAAACGTTCAGGCTATTGGTGCAAGGCCGGTATGTACAGGCTAAATGTTTATGAAGAAAGCTTAAGAATTTAAAAAAAAAATTAAATTTAACGAAGGAAATTAAATAAATAGAATAATTGGATTTTTACAATAATAAAAACAATAAAAATGACGACGGTAAAATAATACCCTTTTCAGCACAGCAACACAGTTATGATTTCTACTGTTAGAGGAATTGATTCATCTATTCCCTGCATCTAGAATTAACAATGTTTCCAATGAACCATAAATTTTGACAACAGAGGCGACATATAACCATGGTTGCAATGTTTATTATTGACAAAGTGCACGAAACCGTACAAAATACGTCTAAGACTTGTTTTTTTTTGTTACTATAATAGCTAGAAGAGGTTCATCCTCCGCATTCGTTACGAATTTATAAATCTAGCTCAAAATGGTTTATGGGATGCGCGCGCATTCTTTAAATAGTACCTATACTTTGTCTCTACTGCCAAAGACATCCATGTACATAAATCCTATCTTTCCCTCCGTCAGCTTCCGATTTCCGTTTATTTGAAGACCAGATTTCTGTCTTACTTTTTTCGGGTAAGAACAAGAAATAATTTACGAGCAAGATAGTGGACGAATCGTGGCGTTCCCGTTCTACTTTATCGGAACCTTATGACCTTACAAATAACTATTGTTTTTTCGCATGAATTTTGTCATGAGCTTAAATAATATTGACACTAAGCCATTAGCTAAAATAATCAAAACATATAACAATACCGGAAGCACCTAATAATCTCTGCTGGAGCTACGGTTTGGATTATATCAAGCAAGATTTCATATATACCGGAATTAATTTCAACAAAATCGATCTACTGACTAACAAACATACAAATGACTATGTAATAATCACTCTAATCATAATTATTGTACAGCTGTAGTTCGAAATTTTCGTAAACGTCTCAAAACTATCGGTATTGCAACCCTTTCATCTGACGGATACAATGTTATAGAATTCGTCAATAATGCCATGGTAGCCTAGTCAGTAATTGAAGGAAGTTCCTTGTCCTGATGTAAGAATGAACTTCGGAGATCCGGTCAAAAATCCTGTATTTTTTACTTAGATGTAATAGAGTACTGTTGAAAAGGGCGTATCGTATGAAAATACGTCTACTTTGAACAAGGAACGTCTGATATGAACCATTCACTAATGCCCAAAGCGTATAGGTTTTACAAAATGTTAATAGGCATAATTTTTAGCAACCTGCTTACGGTAGGCGGTAATAATGGCGCGTGCATGGAAGCTGTGCCTCACTGTTGCTGTGTCCTAAATGTCTGCTGGCATTATATAAAACGTTCTAGAAAAACGAAAAACAATACTCTTAAATAGGCAAATGATCACGACTAAGTTGACGATATCGATTACCAAGATTAACAATGATCTATAAATTTTCCCCTCGTAATCTTTCATTTTTATAGATATTTTTTAAAATTGCCTAACATTTACGAATTTCTGACCACCAATTAATACAGCGACGTACGCTAGATGATATCACAGAATATATAATTTGAACGTTCCTTCCCCTCACTAAACTCGTTGAATTATATTTTACAAATGACTATATTGAATATCGTCATGATTCCTATTAATATATTAACCATTAATAGATTAATTTGTTGCCGCTGTAAGCGCAGTTTTTCCAGCGTTTATTCGAGAAGAACCTCATCACATAATGATTGAATTGAGAGGAAGATCCACTTTGTGATACTTCGAATACATTTCAAATGTATTTTGTGTTAGGAACATCATCCACAGCTCGCGCGGTGAGTCCAAGGTCGACATCTTTTTTCTACCGCAATAAATCACAGGGGCCGGCTTTCGGGCAAACGTTGCCGGCGATCTTTAGCGAAACAGTTTGCAGCTTCCAGCAGCAAATACATCCGAATAAAGATGGAGGGCATAGCTATTCAAAGGACAGGTATTAACGTTAGTCTACAAGGCTTGCGTAGCTTTTTACGTATTGATATTCGCATGATCTCTTCCCTTTGTGAATTGTACACGATGTTTTCGTCCAACCTTATTTTTTATCAAATGAAGATGGGGACATATACGTGTTATGTGAAGGGCAAACCCACCACGAGTCATAGACGTTTTAACTATTAATGAGATTGACGATTGATTAACACTAAACGTACAATATGAAATCTATAGTAGACTTGCGATGCGGCGAAGCCACAGATTGGTAGTATAGTTAAGCGTGTTCGCTTCTTTGCCTGTATAATGCGGAATATTATAGGAACACTGTAAAAATGTATATATATGTAATCCACATGATATCGTGTACGTTCTACTCAGCTTATGTCTTACGGAAGTTTAAAATAACATCAGTTTTATCCCCAGTTGTAAACTGACATCATTTATTTGTGTACGGAATGCTCATACTGTTTGTTAAAAAAATGCATCTATAAATACAAACTCGGCGAAAAACATGCACAGTAATGGCTACATGGCCATATCACCGACGGTCGTATAGACAGCGGTCTAAATTCATATTTGTCCTGATTATAAACATGTGTGTCAGTATGTACAAGACATTGTGGCAAGTGCCGGTCTCGCATGTCACGATGCAAATGCAGGTCATAATATCTGCAGTATGGTGATTGCTCTTTTTTGATAAAATCACTTACATTTTTTTAATAACAACAATAGTAATATAATTTCGGAACGACGAAAGCATTGGAGGGTTTACCGCACGTATGCATATCAGTTCATGCGTCTGTATCCACCATTGTCTACTGCATCAGGGCGCTAATCGAGGTTGAGGATCAACCTGCTGTTATATAGTTTATTGGCTCTCGATATGAAAAATTTGGTCTACGAGTGCAAACGGCACACCCTTTGGATCCTTTCGGTCGATTTCAAGATCTCAAATAAATCGGATCTAGTAATTTTGGTGTTTCATAAATCTATTAGATGTATAATTTTAGTTTGTCCATGAAGAATAAGGTTTGGATCGAATTTTCGACCTAACCTAGTGTGTACTACATCGAGTTAGCGTAGTTAGACTTCTTGCGATGTATGCTTATCAGAGTTCATTAACTCTAAGTTAAAAAATTTTATCCTCAAAGAATATTTATGCTAAAAATTTTAATATTGCTATCTGAACAAAGGGTTATGAAAATTTGATTATTTTTTCTACTTAAGGAGTGTGTTTTCTTACTTAAAACGGCTTAAGTAAACATTTTGCTATAATCCTATCCATAATGCTATTAGCGAGCAGCTACGTACTTTTGATATTTGAGTGTTCAGGCGTGTTCTTAAATACGGATTGGAATAATGCGATCTGAAAGACTGCTAAGGGACAAATTCACTGAGAATCGAGAGAACTGAGAGAATTCAGTAAGACCGAGTTTACTAAACTTGCCAAGGGGGAATAACCGCTGCTTGAAGCCGATTTCCTGTAAAAACATGAAAAATCTAACTGGGACTATTCTGGGTGATTGATCCTGTCACATTTAGTACTATAAAGTGAAGATTAGGATTGTTTCAGAGAATGGATTCGAGATCAGCAAGTATTGATTTGGGGAAGAGAAAGTCCAACGAGGCCTCGTTTCACATGAAACTAACTTGCGCCGGCGTTGACCGATTACTACGTAAATGTATTACTCGAATCCTATATGAAAAAGAATATTAGAAATCTAATTTAAACTCACTATTTAACTCATTTTGAAGATTTTTTTTTTCACTAAAATGTCGATTTAGAAACGCCAAAGTGCTATAACTGGTCGTTTGTCATGAACTTCACAGTTATACCCCTTGAAAGCTTGAGTTTTTTTTTTAGTGAGAATCGGTACGCGGAACTCAACTCGCCGAAATGTAACAGCCGATTTTGCGGGATGCTGCTAGAACTACAATCAACAAGGACCTGATATGAATGCTCATAAAAACGACCAATTTTAAGCAAACGCCATCTGACAAGTCAGTGATGGCAGATTTACACATCATATTAATATTACATACTTACATACATACATAATAAACATACTGCCTTCTGGGAGATATGTTTCGTTTAGTATTTAGCACAATCAAACAGGTGCACATTGGGTTGGGCTTTACGCTAACAGAAAACGAAATAGATTCACAGGATAATGATGATACGATGTGTCATCATAATAAACTAGTAAATCAAGTCACAATTTCGAAATTTGGTGCCTCTGCAGGCATTGATGCACGGATATTCTTATCATTGCGCACTGCGTTATAATTTATTATGGTGCGATATGATCGCGTACCGAAATTACGTTCGAAATTGAGGACAAGTCGACGCTACCCCTCGACCTAACACGTCTCGGTCAAATTGGTGTTGTTGTTGTTTTGTAAGGTAGAAACAAACCAATTTGCAGAAACGTGTACGCACTCGTACATACATAACTATGGTAATAGCTGTGTCGCGGCTGATAATTATGGAAATATTACACACAAATCTATTAGTATACGAATCTCGCGGGTTCTCTAGTAATATTTCTTTATAACTATGCGTCGGGATCGAAAGTCCGATGACGCCCGTGTTCTTGCATATACAGAAAACTATGTTCATATAATTTAACGTTATTTAAGTTATACAATAACATCTTTTCTTGCTAATCTTGCAGATTAAAAAATTGAACCTAACGGTTGAACTGAACCGGATTTCGGGGTAAAGTTGTCGGGGGAGCGCCGGCTAGAAACAGAGAAGAAATGAAGACAAGACTCGTCTGCGATGAGAATGTTTGACTATGTTGTGTATTGTTCTATAGAAGAAATTCATCACAATTTAGGCAAGTCTTTTGTTTAATTATACATTCGCCAGATTTAGCCTAGTTCAATGGACGTTCTAAATTGAATAGTGCCTGGCTCAGCGCAACTTAGAATACGTACATAAAAAACGGATTATACTTCACAGTAACTCGCGCTCACTCTCAGCTGATATAGCGTCTAATGACCACCTAATGCCTTTCACGACAATGGTAAGTTACCCTGTGAACAGTAAAGCGATAAAATGGCGTGTTGGTCTTGAATGATACTCGTTTACGGCATATCATTTTTCAGTTGTGAAACTCGAATTCTAATCCGTATCAATTAGTAGTAACCAAAATTCGTAGATGTTCTACGTCCGCCGTGGGCTCGATGTGGCCTACCTATCATGGCTGTTCAGAGAATTTCCTAATAGGAAATTGTGTTGCGAGCAAGTCGTGGTAGCCGTTGCTTGAATTGGTTTACTATAGAATAAAAATCATATTATTTCCTGTGTTTTTTTAATTTCTAAACATTCTATTATTTATAGCATTTTTCTATCACTGATCGCCGATAAAATACCTCTCCCCATTCAGGTAAGTGATAACGTAAAACTATACTACTTAGCTTTTAACCAAGTTTAAAGGTGCAGTGTGTATATACATACAGTATGGCTATGTTTGTCCTTGTAACAGTAGGCTATACGGAGCAAAGGGTTAAGGACCCAATGTGCTACCAACTTCGCTGCGCATATCTTGACGGGGACGTATTTGTGACTATCGTATCGACGATCTTTCTACCGATTAAAGTCAATAAACTCGTTCCAGTCGGTATCCTCTTCAATTCATTATCGGCGGCGGCGGCGGCGTCGTCGTCGTCGTCATCATCATTGGTTATAATAGTAAAACATTCACTGACACAGTTAACGGGCGAAACATTTCGTTAACCGTCACATCCCGGACCTATCATACGTTAGTTATCTGCGGGATTATCGCACGTCATTTTAGTTGTTTCCCAGGTCTGTTTCTTTCTTCTTCAGGATTATACAGTTGATCTTGGCTATGTTTACGTCTTGCGGCAGTCACACAAATTAGTAGAGATTAAATGCAAACGGGCTTAGGCAGTCCTTCAAGACTTCAAGTAACATAACCTGGTCGATTCGTCGTACGGTCATAACTTTATAGAAATCAGACCGGCACTGTTGAGCTGTTTCGAATTCGTTTGTTGACTGGCCGCGGGCTAATAGTGGCCTGACAATTAGATGACGCAGGCACAGTGAATGATTGTAGGTCGCTACTGACGCGTCCTATAAGGTGTTATACGCCAGCTACCTGTTCGTATAATTGTATACATAGCTCTCGATGGCGTACTGCGTACGATTGAGTTAACTAAACGACTACTGCTTGAAAACGCTAGACTGTCTCGAGCACATGGAGTAGATAACGCATGATCAGCATCCAGAAATACTTGTTTGTTACCTGTTAAATTGACTAGCACGAAACCCTTAACGATGTTGAAGTTAATATCAAACGTTTGCTGTTAAGTGTTTAATTTCTGAACAGAATTCGAGCGGCGAAGGTCATTGTTTAGAAAAATAAGCTGGTCCTAGTGGCCATTTTATCATTGGTCCGTTTAGGCAGCAATAATAAATAACAACTGATAAATACTCTAACTTTTTCACACTTGGTTGGGGTTATCTGTTTTTCTAGCATTAAGTGCTCAACTCAGCATCTTCGATGAAAACAGACGTTGCACAAGCTGTAAGACGTAATTCCTCATTATCTTTTACACCCCCTAAAACATCCAGAAAATCCACCGCAGATTATCACTGACATGTAACTAGAAAAATACATTGTCTAGGCAAACACTAATAAAAATCGTCGATTGTTGATGTGGTTGGAATAGTTTTTTATTGCGGTGAATTCCCGTTTCTGATTTAATCAACAAGCGATACGAGGTGTTTCGATATATGAATAGCTATAGCAAACAATGCTTATTTAAGGCTACAAAGCCCAGCCCGAAATCCCATCGCAGGAAAGTCGTTAAGTTACTGTCTACATTCTTCAGACAGTACAGCTGGTATAACTCAGGTTCATTTATAGGCAATAAATCCCGTTGATAGTATCTGGTTCGTGTTGTCGACTTTCAGACTATGACAGGTCGAACTGGTTAGCCATGATGACCGATAAAAGGCAGAACCAGGCAGTTTCCATCGAGTAACCGTGGCCGCTGCCACCATTGTCTCAGGCGACAGTTCGATTCACCTCTCATCGTTTCCATTACCGTTTCGTTGAACAATTGGCACTTCGTCTGTGGTCTGACAGGAACCTTACGTTAGTTACAATCCCGAATGATGTCATCCAACATCCATTCGTCCCTAAATAGTTCCATCAACCTCCGCTGCAACGCAATTCAGATCCCAATGGCCACCGTGAAAGTGTTAACAACTGCTACTGTTGTTGTTGTTGTTGCTGCTGCTGCTGCTGCTGCTGTGGCTGCTGTGACTTACGTCGCTACTGCCTTGAACGGTAGAAAAACGGCCGCGTCCGCTAAATCCACAGCCGCCAGCAGCAGCAATAGCAGTAACGCTGAGCTGCGAACCATCATCATTTGCGGCATATCGCCACCGGAAAACGGCGAAGTGTTCAAGATTTACTAGGCTGAGCTGTTATAATAATTGATTTGCACGTCGTAACGCTTGTCGTAGTGGTGCGCTATAATTGACATTGGTATGCTACCCCTGCCCACTATACTGTTACAGAGCGAATACTGCTCGATGGCCGATGACGTAGAGCTTGCCCTAATAATATTTATCCACGACTATTACTAGTACGTTGTTGCTATAGGTGTCCATTAACCATAACCGGGAGATTGATCACAAAAAAGAAACTTGTGGGTGAGTTATTACGGTACCAGTTACGAGAAGACAGGTACCGTCTGTGGTACCTGTCTTCTCGGATGAAAGATTTCGATGCTAATAGCAGTTGTTAACAGCGAGCAACAATAATGGCCTAATGTACGTCGTTGGTTTATATCGGACTTTCACGAAAAAAACACGCTCGCTAATTAGAAGCGCGGACTAAATGAACACTGAATCATCATTTCACCTAACATGTTTGTCAGTCACCGTGTGTATGTTAGCTAATTACTCATTATCAGGTTTTATGTTGTTTTTGTTGGAGCGTGTCGACATCGGGCAGATTTACGCAAATCCTGCTCACGCAGCTTTGAGCTGGCAAGGATAGAAGTAGACTATAGTAAAACAGAAGCGAATACTAATGAGACGCATTTATTTGAGTAAATCGTTTGACCAAAACGACATTTTCATTTCGGAAACATGTTTGTCAGCTTTTTCCTGTGAGCTACTCAGTAAAACCGGCTAACTCAGTAAACAGTGGTAACTGTAACCAACTGCTGTAGTGACAGACGTTTGGCCATAAACTTCTTTCTGCCACGTTTGTGTCGGATCCGTTTAAAGCTTCTTAAATCACCTCGGTGGGTTTGTGACACTGTATACAATTTGACACCTTCTATGCTTCACTGAAGCGCTAGGAGGTGCCGTTTGAGGGCACGAACAACCATACAGAGAAATGTTTTAGTTCACTTTTATTTAGATGATGACCATGCAAGACGTATCGCTTCTTTCAACTCGAACCTTTTATATTACTGATGGCCCCTCGCTTTTCGCCGTCCGTCTACCCAACTGCCGTGGAACAGCTGAAATCTACGAAGTACAATGCTAATTACAATATCGTTTCAGGCAACAATGCTCAGATGATGCCACTAATTCATGTTTGTTTTTCTCTGAAAAACTTGTCCATTTATATCCCGAAGTTCAAATCTGTCCTCTCAAAGTTTTTGTCATGCCTTTTATTGCAGTAAACTACGCTCGTTCGGAAGACCATTAGTCGGCGTCGCCTTGATAAGAATTCGATATTTTCAAAGATTAAAATAAGAACATATGCAGATCGGTGGTATGCAGTTGTCGAAATTGTCGTCCTCTTATTTTTCCAATATAATTTAAGAATACGCAGGTCCATTAGCGCGTTTAGGCGGCGGCCGCCGCCGAACGCAGAGGGTGATTGCAGCGGAGATGAACATTTATCACGTGCGAGAAATAGTCGCCGTAAATTCGGATCTCTATGCGTCTTTTCTGTGGGATTCGGCAGACTTGAAGTCAGCGAATACCACTATTGTACCTGAGATTAACTGGCCTCGTGACGTCAGATTTCGAATTCAACGAACGATTGAACGAAGATGTCCAAAATAGCCAAATTATCTTTCTTCAGTACACAAATGCGAGTACGTACGTTTTTCAGTGGCATTATTTATTTTGGCAGTAGTGTTGGCACAGCACTGATTTTGAGTGGCGGAAATATACACTGCTATCAACGGGAGCTGTGGCTAGTGGGTACTTCAGCTGAAGATGGCTGAAGCTGACCTTTTCAGCAATGTCATACTCATGCAAATGGAGGCATGTCATCTGTGTGGCCAGCCACGTCGATGGTAAGGTGCTTTCGCTGTAACCCAGTTGACCTACAACATCTTATTAAGACGTTATCTTGTCGGTAGAGGCGTTTCTGCCATCAAGACAACACGCACAACGTAAAATACTTCTATTATATAGAATATTACACGAATTCTGTGCGCATGATTTTATGCGACTGCAAATGTAGAAAGAAGTTAGCTTTGAAAATCAACAAGGGTTCGATTTCGCTAGCGTGTTTCGAGAGCAGACGCTTATTGAGGGATTCGGGTAAACAGTTAACACCTATATGTGCGCATATGAATATATATGTGTCGAAAAATGGAAGAAGTGTGCACGAAATATGACGAACGGATCCAACGAGAGTAATTAGCATCGAGAGAAAATTACCGTTGCCTTTGAGGACTTCGTAAAATCTAGTATCTTTGACTTTGAGATGAGTGAAAGAAAGATTGAGATGATACTTTTTTAAGCTGTTAGAGTTCGGTGAAAATTACATTTTCGTAGATAGAGAAAAAGCAAAACGTTGACGAAAATTTCTCCGGGTTCAACGTGTTATCTCGTAATTTTAGTCAAAGTATATTTCGGTATTGTCTTCGTATATAATACAGTAAATATCAAACACTTGAAGCCCCTGTTTATAAGGATCCGCTCTTGTCCTACAACTGATAAATTGGATTTTCCGAAAAAAAAAATCAAAAGATAAAATCATAATTCTGTATTCTGTTCGGCCACTCAGGATTACTTGTATTGAGCCCAGCTTTCTGAACCAATGTGAAACAACGATCCTGAAACCTGTCGTAGAAGGAGCAGCCGGGAGTCAGTGATCGAAAAGTTTTCGTCTACATCAGCTTTCAACACCAGCTCTATCGCTACTGAATTGTGCCAGATATATTTCAATATAACTGTTATAACAGATTAGATAGCGGACCCCGTTTTCTACTGAATGAGCAGGCATTTCATATCAAGCTCACATGCGATTTGTTAGCCTCTACAATCATCACACGTGTCTCATTGCTAATAACAGTATATTATTAATACGAAGTAACATTAGCAAAAAAGAAAAAAAGAGCTGCTAGAATTAGTTTCTACATGAATACGAGCATATTTGGCTGACTTTCAGGAAACGAGCCATTTTAACAGGTCGAAGTAGACGCTTAAACAGGACATTGAGCCGTCAGAATGTCGCGCAAAGATATTGTGACGCTCCTATGCAGTGGTCACTTCCCGTTGGCACTACTGGAAAGAACATATTTGATTGGGTTCCATGCTTATCGAAAGCGGTCGATGCGGCTAAAGGACGAACGCACCACGCAGGAAAACTCATCGTTTCCGCATTAAATACTGTACCTCCACGAATACAGGGGGCCCCTGAGACAGAGGACGGGGAGTTAAAATTGTACCAAAAATCTAAGAATCCTTATCGAAATTGTGTATGACTTTTACTTATTAAGTTTGGCTTGCCTGCGCTATTCTATTTCTGTATATATTTCTAAATTACTTTAAATGTGATACATTACAATCCGATCAATATATTAAATGTTAATAAATTAAGTAGTAGTAGATTTTTATTGGCCGTTCACATTTACAGGTAATTTTAAAAAATGGTTTCGCTTGCGGAATAGTTGCCAAAATACATTTCGGTCCAACTTTACACAGTATACGTATGACATCGTCCAGATCGTCTAGGCCCTTCGTAAATGAAAGAGCCCCAGCCCAGTGGAAAAAGCTCAGTTTTTTTTAAATTCTTTCGTGTATTCAGGGGTTTGTGTTTAGCTCTTAATATATTTTTAACTAAACTTAGTGGGGTAAAGAACAACGCAAGGGATATTGCTATTTTCGTATAGATTTATCTACGCTGTAGAATAACAAATTAGACAGAAATATTGTTTTAGTTCAATGTATTATAGAACAGAGATGTAGCGGAGTAAATCTATTTGGATTAACCTTATTTATGAATTATCATTGAAAAAACATTGACTGTCGATTCAATAAGACCGAATCGGTTTCGCCGAAAGCAGATGGCAGACTTAGTATGCGGTTTTTAATAGTAAAGTAATATATCCTCTGTTGTTCCTTGAAAATAAGTAAATCAAAGCTATGAAGTCGATAAGTAAACGGAGGTAATTACTGAAAATTATCTCTAGATGCTCCAGGGTCAGCCATGTTCCTGTTAGACTAGGAACGCTCAGAATACGAAATAGGTTACTTAACAAGCTTGCAAATATTAGAAACGAAACACGCAGTAATTGGCCGTATAATGAGCGATCGGCTAATGATGTGAGAATCTAGTTTTCTGTAGCCAAATTCTATTTGTTTCGAACAATCTGCCAGCCACCGTAATAAATCGACATCGCGCTTGTTCTAACGGTACGCATTTTCCTCCCTACGATTGATAATAGGACAATAGTAACAACTGCCCTAATATCCTATTTTTTTTTCTATTTAATTCTCACTTCAGTGCAGAGACAATTCGCAAGGCGCCTAAAGTTTATTAGAATACATCTCATGCACTGACTTCAACAAACATAGAGAATCCATAGTTGTTAAGTCGAACTAGTACGTGGCAGACAAGCAATTTGTACCGGCTTCTACCTCACCTATCCGTTAATTGAAATCGTTGAATTATTAATAGTTTGACACTAACGTTTTTACGCATGGCCAGGAATACACGGATCGTCCGCGATGTGCTCCAAAGTAGCGTAGGGAATGGAACGCCTTGCCATCTAATCAGTCTGCTACGTAACAAATGTACTTCTTGGATTTATGTTCGCTGGCGGCTCGTATCATAAATTAGGATCATAAATTGTTTTCGGTATTTTATATAATGGGTGGCGTCTCCACGTTGCTATACGTATTCATTTTGTTTTTATTCTAACGTTTCCCTCTGGAAAAATCGTTAGTTTATATAACATATAACGGAGACCCATTATGATGTTTTCATTGTCGCTGAAGTAGTTTATCGTTTGTCCTAGTTATCATCGTACGATCAGGTGCCACCTGGAGATAACTGCTTCTATCTATGCATTATCAAAGCACAAGAGTATGCATCTTTAAAAATGTAATTTTTTTCAGGTTGCCCAGGTACTTTCAGTAACTCTTGTATTTTGCATCAGACCATTGGCAACTGGGGTGACAAATGAGGGCAGATCTTGCTAACGAGGTAGAAAGGGGGCGATTCAAATAGAAAGCTCCCTAAATCCATTTTAGATAAAAGGCTGATTTCCTTCTTTCCAACGAAAAAGATGTCCTTTTGGGGGACATAAAAGTTAAAACTATTTCCAAAAATAATTATAACTGAGTATCGTTTTTTTTTTCCCTGTAACAGAAGGCTCTTCCCTGTGCGATAAGAAATTCACATCTAATTTTCATTGAATACGATTATTATGTTAAAAAAATAAAAGCACCCTCGATGACCTGACAAGACACACAGACGCATGAAGATTATTCGATGACGTCTTTACGAAATGTTCGGTTACGTTCCGAGAGAATCAAATCTCTCCATTAAATGTTTATTTGTCGTTAACTGGCTTAGAATCGTAAGATAATTTTGTGACTCTTTCGGAGGTAGCTTCTGATTTGGTATTGTAAATCAAAGCACAGGCGTATATTTAGATGCGTTGCATTTGCCCATCCGGTTACAAAAGGTATTTAATGGAGAGAGTGTTCAATAGTGTCGACTATAGCAAATAAAAATGCTAGAGATGTAGTGATGATATTTCATAGTGGAGATGTCTTCTTAAAGGTGAGAATTACCTTGATCTCGACCTAATGCGGATCGTTCACGAAAGCGAATCGTTCAACATGACAGGCAGACCAAAGCTGGTAAGGAATTCATAGGAGACGCTCTCAGCAACCTGTTACCATAATCCAGGGACTGCACAATTTCCTACGTTGACGAGTTTGCACCACCACAACACTTTGAGTATCCTTTTTTCTCTCTTTCTCACTAGTTCGCTGTCGGTACATCCTACGATGCATTCAAATCTTCAATATCTCGTCAAACTCAAGAGCTTTGAAAAAGCGGGCCATTTACTGCTCATTGCAGGAGAGCGATCTCCGGCGCGATCCCTCCGGACTCCCGACCCTCCGGAGATCACGCCTCCACCCAAACCTGTTGACTCGCCATTTTGTAAGGAAACTGGAAGTTTCAAAGCGGTTTTTCACCCTAGCGAACACGTTAAATACGAACGCGACTATCTAAGCACAGGAAAGCCAGCCGAACCGCAGCAGAGCACAGTGCTGATAGCTATGGTATTAGGGGGTGGATCTAAATGTCCCAACGAAGCCCGACGTTGATGAGGTATTGGTGACCGCCCCCTCCGATAAGCTATATCAGCCAGTGGCGCTGCTGCCGATGTTAAAGCAACTTCAGTTGTTGCTGATTTGCTTGGGTGCTGCCATTCTACCGGCCTGACGCCGTATAGATCATGAGCCGGCCAAATAGAAAAGAGTGAGAAAGGTCTACTACGATCGGGCGCGCGATGGCACGGCGAGGGCGCCACGAGAAGCCCAGGCGAAGCAAAGGGGGGTCATCGTGACGCCAGTTCGCGAACCACCACCGCCACCACCGCCCGGTGCATGGTGCGAGCTACCGCAATCGCGGCGTCGAAGCTGTCAGACGACAGCTACAGCTACAGCTGCAGCGACAATTGACGACGGCCATAGCGGCGGACGACGCGCGTAAGAAGCCGTTCCAGTACCAGTAGAGACGGCAGCGTCGAGGACTTTTTCGTCTGAGTGTTACCGCTTGACGCCATGGAGTATCAACGTCGGCGTAGTCCGTTGTGACTGTGTGTTTGATGCCTCCGATAGTGTCAAGGAGGCGTCATCATTCGTTTGGTCAGAATGAGTTTGCTGTTAGGTACGAATTGGTGGTAACTGTCTTTCGGTATCCAGATATGGACTAGCTCGAAATGTTGAGGGAAATCTTTTCTCAGCGTCAACGACGCTAGCAGCAACGTCAGGTCTGGTACGATCGGGTCTAGTTAGCGACAACTATGAGAAGTGGGATGCACAAATATACTAGGTTAGGGCGGTGCAGCCGGTTTAGGAATAGGTTCACTATCTTGCTTTCCAGCTAGGTAGACTGTTATCACGATTGTGTCCGTGTTGCCTAGAAAATAGCAAATAGCCATAGCAAACAACGGACACATTTTTACATAAAAGACAAGGATTATTTAAAGATTAAAAAATATATATATATTTAGAAATATAGAATAGAAATAGAGAAAAAACACACGACGTTGGGGCACTGGAACAGTTCGTTGACAAAAATATACTGTAAAATTAAACTTGCCAACTTCGATAAAGACATCGGTCCACCCCACTGAAGAATTGTGTTTCAACGGGCGTTTGAATAGACCTGAAACGTTACCATTCAGCTATTAGCAGAAGCCGTGCTAAAGTGCAAAGATTGCCTATTCACTAGAATGAAAATGATATAGAGTGTGTTAAATATGTTGCCTCAGAAGTTAATACGATTCATATTGCTTAAACTGGGCACCCTTCCGCTTGACATTGGTTTCAATTGGCACACCTACCAGGAGTCCAGTCCCATGTAATGAAACCTTGAACGCAGGTTATTCGTACGCTAAGTTGAACGAAGTTTTCCAGTAAACTTGTTGAACATCAATCAAGCAGAGTACAATATTGCCTCCTAAGATTGATTCCTCAGTAAATGCCAACGCACTCTCTGGAATCGAACGAAGTAAAACTAAAAAACAATCAGATTTCCATCAACTTGTCAATTTTACTGATGCAAAAACCTCCGTCATTTGGCGTCACGTACGGCAGCACGATGTGCGTCTACATGCAATTTCCACGATTTTCTGAGAAACATGTCAAGGAAATCCTGGACTGTCACTACGACTTTTTTTCAGGGAGGGCTTTCTGTCGTTCCATACGAGAAAGCATATGGATGCCGCTATGTGGTACGTTGGCAAAAAACAACGCGGGTCAGCCACGCAATGAATGGGTAATAGATCATCATCGTCTCCTGCAATGGCGATTAACCGAATCGCAGGGTAGACAATTCTCAAAATCGCTAGTTCGTCCTTGCCCGCAACGACGTATATTCATACGTACAGCCGACTGCACAACAACTAGCAAAATGGCTTCCCCGAAAACAGCGCCAGCCTATCATATTTGACTATGCGTTGGGCGGAACGCACGTCTGAGTCGAGAATACCCCATGTATTCGCAATTGGATTATCCCGAGAACGACGACGACGACTCTTTCGAGACTCTACCAACCAAAGCAATTCTTTCCGATGCAATTGGTAAATTTCCATTCAGACTAAAGGCGACTAAAGAGGTTCTTCAAAGTTTTACTGCTGCCGCCAATCAGGCTGCTGATGAGAGATGACGCCAGCGGCTATCGCAAGCCATGGATAAAATGCACTGGAAGTGGAGATGCGAACTGTGACCACCTTAAGCATTATGCAATACGAACGAAGTCAAAGCCCGGTTTGTGACAAACTCTCAAAGCAGGCATGGGAGTTCTTTCAGATGTCGATACGGAACTGTGATTGAAACGAAGCAAGACTTCGTTATGATGGTTTGTCATCAGCGTGAAAGTTATCGTCGAAGAAATTGAGCTTAGCAAAATTGTTTGTTACCACTTTTATTTACGTAACGCGAATCTTCGTTTAAGAATCACGGGGACGACGATCCATAACTGAATTAAAGCCGACTGGTCATATTTACCAGGAAGAGTTGTACAAATTGAGGTGCACTTAGCGATGATTTTTTGGAGCTAAGACGTCGATCTCCGTCGTGAGAACATTGTTTACACACATCAATCTGTATGAAGACATTTATTTCTATATCATTGGAGCAAGACTTCAGTAGAAATCAACAGAAGACAGAACAGAAGATACGATCGAGCCTCGGCATACGTCCACACAGACCAGATTCTGTTTTTGCTCTCCCTATATCGGCGGAACGCTGTCACAAAACGAGCTTTTTTATTATCAAGAGCCAGCTGTCATTTATAGTAGACATAGCACACACCTGTTTGTAACGAAATGCCACTAGTAGTAATGCCTCGTAAGATAAATCTCATCCCTGTAGCAGCCATTATTAAGCAAAGCTTCGTATTATGCCTAGCGTTAAGTTGGTTCCCTGTTTTAACGATGGCTATTATGCGTTGCTGAATAAAGTATCTTTAATAAAAGTTACGGCGTTGGACAAAGTTTGGGTAATAAATGTTTTGATAATATTTATTTAACGAAAAAGACAAGCCAGACACGGGAGGATTCGTTTGTTCGATTGATTGTAGATTTATAAGTACTAATTAAGGTAAAAATCACGGTGTTTTTGAACATGGAAATCAAGCTCGTTTCTACGCGAACACGTATAACTTCCAAGCCACTATTGCCGAGTTTTGGATTTTATAGGTCTGTACAATTAGCAAAAGTCAATTTATCCTGGTCTGTTAGAAAGGTTGAAGTATAGGTAATAAAAAAAATTCGTGCGTCCTCTGAGGAACAGCCTTACCCGGCCCCTCTTTATGCCCCATCAGTTCCTTAGAGGCAGAAACGGCATTTGAGCATTTCTTTTGCGTAGCGATTCATATCTAATAAAATTTATTTCGCAAAGTGTCAACCTACAGGTAAAGTGCCGCGGTTCCAGTGCGCTCGAGAAGTATTTTTCGACGAGCACCACCAACGATCAAAATCTTAGTACTATTCATTAACGTAACCCCAACACCCCAAAACGGAAAAAGCTAGAACCATTCTTGATTGGGAATGGCGAACTTAGACTCACAGAGCAGAGCCTTACTTCAGGTTAAATATGTTTTGCAGAGCGGTACTGTCTTCGATTTAGCATTTAGTTCTCTTTAGGCAAAGGGAATTTGGAGAACCTAGCTTAACGCTGTCGGCAATGTTGTTAACCTCCTTGGACATCCTTACCGCAGACCCGCCATCATACCTTACCCTTCTTGCAGAAGTAGGAGACTCGAATTTTGTAACTAGTTTAAAAAAAACTCTGGCACTACCGTTGACTAATTAATTTTGTTCGACGAAAATAGTTCGACATTTTCTCACCGCTCTAATTTAACCCGCCAGTTCGCGGCGAGAGGCAGCTGCGGCGACACGGCTTCAGTGTCTTTAGCTGTAGTGTCTTGACGCGGCGGTAAACGTAAGCCCGCATATGGTGATGAAGGCGAGGAACCCCTTATTCCCCCACAGGCCGCGAATAGAAATAAACTGTTATTTAGTCAGCGGCTCTGCCGCGTTACTAATTGTCTTGTTCGCAAATCGCTACCGGCAAAGAAAGAAGCTTGGGCAAGTTCTGTGGCTAGTTTAGAAAATGTCGTCATATGGAGACAGGCGTTGTCTAACTTACCGCTGGGTAGGTAAATAGATTATTGAAATTCGGTAAATTTGTTCGTAATAATCAATATACTAATAGTCAAATTTAACAGTGGTGATTTGCCTTATTATGGATACGTTAATGAAAATACTTGTGGTTGCCAAACGAAAAATCGGCTGTATTGAACGTTTTCTCTTTAATATCATCATTGAGGGTATCTCACGAAGGAGTCTGTACTCTTCTGACGATATGGTTCATTAGATAGCCGTGCGGACCAACGAAGGCAGACTTATTGAAATTCTGAAAGTAGTCCTAGACAGAAATAACCTCTGTTGCATATGCGTAGCCTGTCGCGAAGGAAATCTTCTTTTTCTGACAAAGGAAAAACATTAGCTGCGGCCGATAAATTGTTTGTAGGTCCATTTGATCATGTGATTCCTATCGATCATCGATCGTCCGTATATTATTAAGAAGGCGAACAGCTGTAGACTCTAAAAATGCTAATTACATTAGTTTATGCAGAAAGAGGTTTTAACTTAATTTGGCATTTTGTTAAAATTACTTAGAATGTTAGCTTTCATTGTTATCGACAAATTTGGTTGGATATAGTTCTGTCACATTCTATACAAGCGATGTTTTTCATATAAACAAAAAGGTGTAACGATCAAAAAAGCCCCAAAAGACACCCATCTAGACCAACTAGACATATTCTATACCGTAGCATACCACCCGCGGCGTAACAAAAAGTTCCATAGAATTAATTCGATTTTTTTTTATTTATAAGCCATTGTGTTTTTTTGTACCATGGCTGTGTAAATTGAATTTATAGCCAGGACGAACGAAGAATAAATTGAACGAGACAGATACAGCCTTCTATTTGTTGCAACGGATACTGGAAACGTTCCACGATCACCGACGTACTATACATGAAGCAGTTATATAGTACCCGTTCGTTCTGTTTAGTACATCGTTTGCGAAAGAACTACCAGTCCAATCTCGGACCCCCGACCAGATCGATGGAGCTTCGAGAAAGGATGATGAAAAATGGCATTGAAGTCCATTTTCGAAAAGTGCGGATTCGAACGGCATTAAATCGCGTTTAAAAGTAACACTTAGTTTTCTAGAAAGCATGTCTCCAGCTTTTTTAACTTGTAAACTTGTTTATTGAACTTAAATACAGTGAACTTAACTAAATTGCAGTCTATCGACGAGCAAACAAAAACTACATAACTAGTTTATGCCAAAGGTTTTTTTCACCCTCACCTAGATGGCTGTACGATTTTTTAATACGCTGTAGATAAGATTTGTAAGGCAGCGCAATTATTTTTAGCGCTATGCGTCGACACGCGGAATAAGGCTTAGCGCCGATGTATCTCACAGTTTGCTATGGCCGATTCTAGCGTTTCTCTGTCGTCGGCAATTTAGCCATAAATCAACAAATGAAAATAGTTGTTTTTTTATTTTTTATTGATTTCCGCTGTTCGACGCTGTGTCAACATGTTTCTGGCTATTAGCATAGATCCAACAAAAAAAATTAAATGTGGGACTAATGTCCGTATTCTCAGCAGTAATATTATTGACGGCCAGTTTATCATTACCATAATTGTAGATTGTTTTTACTAGTGTTAAGGTATACATACATGCATGCTGTATGTGGACGGAATAGATATGATGTCGTTACTGAAAAAAAATCGATAACTTCACGAATTGCACAAAACCGAGCTTATCAAAAAAAAAAAAAAAAGTATCAGCCATATTTAATAGTGGTACAACCAGTATTGTTGATAAATACTTCTAATCAACTAATAATCCTCACAGATCTAACGCTACCATACGCTGATCCAACAGAAATGCGTAACGGCTATTTTTTGGCGTCCGGTTGGAAGCACGTCCGCGGCATAGCCGAATAAGAATGATTAGAAAAACTATTCAAATGAATATAGAAAGTAATTAAGTCTCCATTTCTATAATATTTACCTATGAAATAACGTTATTTATACGAAGGATTTCCATAGTGTAGTATTTTTACGAAATTCTAAGTTGTTCTATTGTTTTTACTCTGATACATTAAGTTGAATTGATTCTGTACACCACATCGTCGTTGTCAAAATAATTAGGGCAAAGTTGGACAGACAAACTGGTTATTCTGAGTTCGTTTCAGTGGTTCATGTCGTATTAATTGTGTATAGACGCGATATGAGGTGAATCCTGTGAGCAACAGTTCGTCGAGGCCTGAGGTTTAGCTACCGAACTGTGAACGCAAGTTTCTAAATATGTCTTGTGGTTCGCAAAAGATCAACGGTAAAAATGTATTCATGTAGGCATAACGTATTATTTAAGTTACGCTGGATTCTATTTTTTCGCTTGTTGTACCCGTTTTATTATACATTTACAAGTTCCGCATTAGCAAATAACATAAAGCGATAACTCAACCGCTGAACGGTAACTGGCCTCATTGTCTAAGTCCAAAATTTAAGTTGCAATATATTTTTCAGTTCTCTTGGTGCCCTACAGCGGCGAATCTCGCAATAAAATTTATTAAAAGTTATGGTTGCTTCAGGAAAGGATTTAGGCAAATGGGATTGGAGTAGATTTACCCTTCGGATGAGACTGCATTCTACGGCTAAATAAAAAGTGTTTATTTGGGACAAATTATCGGTTTGCGACTGAAATAGATCCGGTTCCAACTGTAAACCTATGTTCTTTCTGATTGTAAGCTTATTTTTTTTAGTGCAGGCAGACACCCTACTTAAATGTAAGCCTATTTTCTCTTCCTTTTTCCCCAGTCTTTGTACTATACTAAGCTCGGGTCAAACACAAATATGATCACTCACATGGGGGTACTTGTAGGTCCATAGTTGGGCGCGCGTCCTGAGCTTACGGAGCACTGCTGCGGTCGCATGAGGTTTGCGGGAGTGCTTCATGAAGTGGAACGAGCCGTGACGCTGGACTCGCCGGGCCGAACAGCAACTGCCGCCCCCTGCAACTACAACACCATCTACGGCCGGGCCAAGGGGCGCCGAGTGCTCTGTACTTCCTAAGTGAATGTGCGCGTAGATGAATCGAAAAGCCCGGTGGTCCAGTGAACCGAAAAAAGATGTTGAGCAAAAATTATCTCGTGAGAAAAGGATGTTGAAAATACTGATATGGGCCATTTGTCTTAATAAGTTAGCCAACACAAGTTCGTCTGACAGAAAAGTGGTAGTAAAACGCAGATACTGAACGAATGAATGAAGAAGAAAACGGGTCCTCAGATCAGACTGCATTGCGACATTGAAATATTTGTTTGCAAATGTAAAATTTCTACCGTTTACGCGGCTGACTCTAGTTGCAAGCAATAGAGCTTTTCTTACGCTATGTTTCGGAAATGCCGAAGCATATGTTAACGTATAATACTAATTATATAATATAATTATATATAATAGATATTACTTTCTAGTTAAATTGCTCTACTTAGTACGTCTTGAACTTTCCGAAAGACTGCTCTGTAATTCAGGTAATGAGTTAAAATAAAATATATATATATAAAGTAATAAACATATATAAAGTATTATATTGGAGGGTCACCATCGTTGGAAGAAGGTGTTAGGGACGTGGGCCTATCGGCAAGTGCACTTCTCCGTGTTAGTCCACCTAGACCCCCCTGACCGTCAAGCCGAGAAGAAATTGAATCAGGACGAAGGCGCAGATTCTTGGGGATGTTCTTATGCTGATGTCCCTTTTTACTGGTCCCAGAAGACCAGTCGTCCCTAGGCATATTAATCATCGCCAGTTTTCTGGTTCTTAAGCGGCTCTTGTATCCGGTATCCACGACTCATAAGAATTTTTTTAACGTAGCAGATAGACAAAAAAAGAGCTAGCCGAGTCTGGTCTCAGCGTTCAGCGAGGGCTATACTTCTCTTTACTAAGCTCTCAGCTTTTTCCTCGAGTGCCTTATGATGATATCCGCAAAAGACATTTGAGACCACTTTATCGACACCTCACCTAGACGATCTGCATGTGCTTATGCAGAACTTCTTTACCGAGAGCACCTCGCCTATAATACCAATTGTAATATTTGTTTAGTCTTATCATTTGTACTATATCATAAACAGTAAACGTTAAACAAAGCTTGTTGCCAAAAACGGTTGTTGATATGGTTCTTTGTCGAAGTTTGTTGGACAAGGGAAGATCAAGAGACTAGCATGTCGTACAGTGCATAGGTGATTTTAAGTTCCATTGTTCCTTTGTGTTTTATGTTGTCTAAATTTTTTCATCGCCGATTTGGTTTCCGACCCTGCTGGCCCGCGTCTGGCTTTGACTTTGCCCGATGGCATAAGGTCAGGTCAGGCCACATCGGCATTTGGTTCTTATCGACAGTCCTTGCGGTGTGGAGAGTCAGCCATTTTGCATTCTCTTTTGAAGTTCTCTGGCCTGCCTCAAACGCTCCTTTAGGCTCGCCGTCCCTGATGTTCGCTCCCTGCGTTCGTAACGTCTGCAATAGTCCCTGTAATCACACCGATACATAAGTAGAAGCTACGATAGGTATAGCTGTAGCTGTCTGAAGTTATTTCTAAAGCCGTCTGAACTAATGCTTAACGCCGGTAGCGGACCCACAACCAAGATGTAGGCGTAGTGAGATCAGTGTAATGAGAACGAAAATTACCTACTTTTTTTATTAATAGCTTGATAATGATAATTTCTCCGTGCAAAAATGGAACATATTGGATATAGGTGCTCGTGGCAGATTGATGCATTGGACGTATACGGCGAGATGGGAAAGAGGTAAAGGTAGTTTTTGAGCTGCAAAATGAATGGTACTATTATTCAGATCAACTAAGTCTGAATTGAAGCTACTGTTCTCTTGAATCATAAATGCCTTCAACCAGAAATTTACTCGTATTCTATATCGGGAACTCGACCCCTCCCCCCCCCCCAAACAGCGTCCTTTTTTAAAATACCGTTCTGAGCTGTGCAGTTAGTTGCGTACCGATGTTTAGCGTAAGCATGCAGTAATTGTGGATGGCTAATTATTACTAAGCTTCCTATTGTTTATGTCAATAGGCTCGCGCTCCTGCAATCGCTAAATGTCAACCTAAAGCCAAAACCCCTTCAATTTTCAATACCTCGCTATAGTTTAATGTACAGCTCTGCCTATCCGGGATTAAAAACAACCGCTAACGACAGCTGCTTTACCTCTGCTGAATATGTTTGGGGAAATGTTCAAGAGAACAGGGTGGCCTATATTAATTGGGCACTGAGCACTATTACAATGATGTTAACGATCAACATTGCGTACTAACTGATAGAGTCGATTGCCACAGTTTAGGTACTGAACCTTTGCTACATGTATGATCTTCTAAATCGTAAAATCTTGATGCCACCCTTTGAAACTTTATGTTAGCCAGTATCCATGCGAACTACTTTAGCGCTTCCTCCTCAGTTTTTGTGTGTATACCAAATAACACACGTTTGTTAGCGTCGAAAATCAAACGTCTGGCTTGGCACCCAATGACTCGATAGCTTAATGACAAATTCTGTTCGTCTGTCCTGACCAGATGAGCCATGTCTGATCTGATCTAACGTTAGCTATTGGCAAGAAAACATAAGGTAATACTAGACAATACAATGTGGACTAAAGAGCAAGGACTAATTCTGCGTAGGAAGTAAGCGGGATTCAATCGCTCTGAAATTATATCAGTGACTTAAAGCCAAGCAGTTAGCCCTGATGAGAATCAAACTGCCAGCGATGCTCTCATTTGTATCGCAGTAATAGCTTGACAGGCGCAGGTTGGGAACTTCAAGTCGGACATGTCCATTTCCGGTCAGTAACAGGACCATAATCGTATTGTTAGTTTCTATCTTTTCCATCAAATTCAAGTATTGAGCTTTAAAATTAAACAGAACCTATTCGATCGTTTCAGAGCATACAACTGACAACAATTGATGCCCCTCTCTTTCGAACGATGTACTCCTTAGGCTAGTATTTTCGAACAAAGTCAAGTCTTGAACTTAGCTACCAATCGAATTCAAAAACTAATAAAAGCATTATCCTTTTACCCCGTACGTAATTTGCTTAAGATTACATAGCCCACAGCAGATTGCCGTTGTGACATCAGTTCTTCAGAAGAATCCGTTTGTTCGAACTGTGTTCAGTAGCTGGCAGATCAACCTGAGCGAGTGCTGAAATTTGCTACTTCAATTCCGCTACACTTGAACTTATTTACGACTTCTCATCCGTTCCGGAGTGCGTTCCAAGTCTCAATTGATGACGACAGAGATGAATGAAAATGGCCAGCGACAACTGTAGATTTATCTCAGGGTGAACCTGCTAAATCCTGCTAAAATGAAATGGGAAATCGGTCGCTGAAAGCAACTCTTTCTGTGCGACCGATGCTTTCAGCCAACCACATAGGTAAGCTTTGCAGGATTCTCGTCCTTCAAACTTAAGAAACCGATAAAATTACTATTTTTGTTCTGTTTATTATCACATTGGTAAGGTTCTCGTTTTGCTTATCAAGTCGGCACACGTTTAACGTAGGCCACTTGAGACCATCTTAAACTGGGTGCTAACGTTACGAAATACAGTAGAATCGAGACGTTATGACAGGGGTAACGTATAACCTAGCGGCAGAACTTGAAAATGCAAGAAGATAATAATTTGTACAGGTTAACTGAGAGGTCTGAGAGACTACAAATCTCAGGTGTTACGGCTTCACTGGCTTGCTGATTACTCCCAATCTGTGCATTGTCACTAAAGTTGACATTAGCGAAAGCAGTTACTGGAATAGCTTTAACTTTGATGCACGAATAATTTGGGCTCTAAAGCCTTCAGCATATCATGGACATTGCTATCAATCGGAGTGGGTAACGAGGTGTCCTTAAAGTTTTTTTAACCACTACAATATGACATTCAACTAGTTCAGCCCAATAGCTGCTGTTGCAACTGGTTTCGGGATAGGCTTAATTTACATTTGAAATTATTTGTATGATCGGATTCCGTAGCCTATTTGCACAACTGGCCCATCCAATATTTAGGTTCACTATGACCATAGTTTCGTTACATAGCTATATACTTCAGGCTTCTATCTCTCGCTTTGCAAAACCCAAGCGGGAACCGGTCAAATCAAATATGAAAAGTAATTGTTCAATAAACAATAGCCATGTAGGCCCTGATGAAGACTTATCTCCATAGAAATATGCGAATAATGTAAATCAGGAATGACTAATATCGTTTTTTAGCGTAGAAACTATAAATGATTTCTATGTCTGTTAATACCGGCATATAAACCACAATGACAGGACTTGTCTGTGCGCGACCGATGAAGGTTATCCGTATTTGAAAAATTGGTTATATCAATTTCGAGAATCACATGCTGTATCACTTAAATCTTCTAAGTCATTGACCACATACGAAAAATTGATCCTAACTGTATGAACTACAGTTATCAATTTGCCTTGTTATCAATCCTTTTTTAAAAATCTTCCTAGCTTTAATAATAGTAATAATAATGTGTTGCGTTTAGCCTTTGAAGTATACTATGACGGGCGCTTCTGAGCAGGCTGGCCAGCAACCAAACGATTGAAACCTATCATGGGAGAGAAAGACGTGATAGTTAAAGTTGAGAGAATACATTTTCAAAAATACATCAAGATCTCTTTCAGTACAGCTTCACAGATTTGCGAAATGGGTTGTACTGTTCTCCGCCGAGTGAAACCTATTTCAGTGTGTCTTAGAGTGGTCAGCCGAAGAACTCTATTCTACTGAGCAATTATCATCGTATCAGACACGTATTAACGCATGATAGCCAGCGTTTGCCTCAACCACACTAACATCGAAGCCACGACCGTATGGCAACTCTAAGGTTCTTCCACTTCTAGTACCTTCATCTACACAGTTTGGGCTCACTGGTGCATATATATATATATATATATATGAGATAATCGCTTGCCCTCAAATACAGGCGCAAAATTCTCCATAGCCAACGGCGCACTATACACATGTTCCTAATCAAGACGTGTGTGATACGCACATACAGTGATTAACTATTAGAAAATAATCGAGGCATCAACGAGCCCGACAACACCTCAGATTTTTGCATTGAAATATTGTAACGCAATGCTTTACAATGCGAGTGCTGTTTGTCGCCTAGGTAAGTATCAACTATATATATGTTATGAGACTTCTTTTCGATTACCACAAGTATGTAAAGGTAAAATTCTCCAACAATCTGATTTGGTTTTTTGGAAATTCTACCTGTGTTATTTTGTAGTATTCGATTTATCCTTTTCGATACTTTTTCAATAATAGTAAATAGTTATTCAGGTCGTCGGCATGACAACTGCGTAACAGTGATAAACCCTTATGGATGCACCGCTTTGTCTCATGCCAGGGGTTTAGTAATCGATAAAAGGTGTTCATGCGGGCAACATAGACGTTCCTTAGTGCACTAAACAAACAAGTTTAGTAGTCGTAACGCCAGGGCTGCTCAGAACAGAAATCAGAAATAAAGAAAAGAGGGGAACCCCCGACCAGGCAAGTGATAGGAGACTTATATTGTGTTCGCTCAATTGTTGTCACGGCGGCGAACCGCAGTGGCGCTACCCATGCAAACAAATAGCTAGTGCTGTGCTGATTTACAAAACAAGCGGTAGAAAAGACATCTCAGGTCGATGAGGTAGTTCCGCCGTAAAAATGATTTACCGGGTAGATCCGAGAGAATGATAAAAGCAATACTTTTCCCAACAAGCAAGGCAAACACGCGAAATTTGGGTATGTGATCCATAATAATGCAACACTTTAAAAACGGCCTAACCCAAAAGGGAATTTTATATTCATTAAGAGCTGTCGGCACGTTTGCCAGCGTCGTTTCGTGGTCTCAGGTGGATACCAAATAGCTTTCTACCCCAAAAAAGATAAAGGATAGCAACGTTTTAAGAGCTGTAGAAGAACTAACGGCTATGAACTAGTCTGATCAAAATATGGTAGAGTTAATTAGATGGACCAAAAAATGTTATGGGGCTCGGAGTGAACGAGTAAGTTCAGATACTGAGCAGCCCCGAGTTGAAGCGGACAGATACAAGCTGGTTCTGCGCTCCCTGAACATAAGCTACATTATAGCCTTAATAGCCAAAATTCGGCTTAACAGATCTGTTATGTCCTAGTACAATGCAATAATTCGTCTTACGCAAAGCTAACGTATTTTAAAACATAGCAAATAGACGTGTTCTGTACCGAATATTTCGAAACTCTGCCTGGTCTGGTATTTGTCGGAGACAAATTTTCTCATGTATCTTATGGCCTGCGCGTATATAATTAAACGCAACCAGTCGTTAAGGCAATTCTACGCATATATATATATATATATATATATATATATATATATATAAATCCATAGAATTGTCTCGACGACAGGTATATATATTTTTTTCTGCTTAGTTTAACGTGAGAACTTTGTCCTCCAAAGCGTTTCTAAATGTGGGTGATTTCCTGAAGAACTGAAAGTATTTTAGTGATATATTTGCGAGAATCCCGTCAAATGCAATGTTTATTCAATCTTTTAAAATGAATTTCATGAAAACACGTTTATTGAAATGTGGAAGGACAGACACATAAGTCAGCTTAGCCTTATAAGTGTGGCAATGCAGACCGAATTTTCTCATGTAATAATAAAACGAAATATAGCGGAACTGTTGTTTTTGAAGAATGGACAAAACGTCTATGTGAATTATTTGACCCTCAATATCTTTTTCGTACCTTTTATCCTCGCACGGTTCTTCGAATTTCACAGTCTGTAATTAAATATAAACAAACTAACTAGTCACAACTGCGTAGACATTCTCTCCTTATATTGTTATTATTATTATCGAAAATCAATCATGGCGCTATTCTGCTGACTCTGAAGTACACATACAACGCTGACCGAAGAAGCGTAAAGCTTCTACATTCAGCTGCACTACAGGGTTCACAAACGTTAAAGTCTCGAATAACTAGATCCTAGCTTGTGATTAATGATTTTGAAAATAGTTGTCACAATGTTTCGTGTGAAAAACAATGTGTCTATATTTGCTATGGTATGAGTCATCTAGATGTCGGCAAATAGCCAGCTGTGCTTATTGCATATACTTTATTAAGTCGTTGAGCACAGCCATTTCCGTCCGAGGAGAACGAAGTACGTTCATCTTGGATGCCTTCCAGAAGTTTAACATTGACCATTTGTACTAACAGAGAAGCGACACTTTTTACAAGCAAGCACTATGTACGTTTATATCAGTCAGTCAAGGTACGCTTGGCGCTACGCTGAATTTTCGGCTTTCGAAGATGGGGGTTTGAAGTAGACGATTTGTTAAAGCATGAAAGAAGCTTTCCGTACTGAACTCACAGATAGACATCCACTATTCTTGGGCTTGAAAAGCAGAAGCAAGCAAATAACGAATATGAATATGGTGGTCGATTTAAATTGGCTCCAGATGAATCCAACAATAATAAACAAAGCCAAGTCGATCGATATTACCAATAATAGGCGGAACCTATCAATATCAGTGAACTCACCTGGTTATTAAGTAATGCAATAAATGCAACTTACGGCACAAGTATACAAATAATACATCGAACTGACTATGTTATACAGATTTTCATTTTCCGTGAAAAAAAATCCCCAAGCATGAGCCACAAATACTATATAACATTATTACAATACAGAATTCAGAGGCATTAGCACAACTTAACGAGGACACCGATGTTGTTTGTCATATGTTTGCTTTACGACATGAGTACCACGTATGAGATAGAGCGTTATCTTGGGCAAAAGTTCAAAAGATATTGCCCATACGGCATAGGTACCAGCTTAACCATTGAATACTAGCACTGACATTCGACGGATCAATTTCGACGATCGTTTTTGTCGTTTGTCAGGTGTTTGTCGTACAGTAGAGCTTATAGATACTTTTCCTAATGCTAATTCGACTAGATACCAAATTGCCAATTGTGGTGCATTCAATGAAGCACCTAGAGAAGATCTTTATTAGGCACGTTTTCCATGATTTTCTGTCGCGCCTGTCGAAAAAATCGTCGCTATATAGTCGCTAATTTACGTTCGGTGAAAATCATTGTCTAGCTGGTTTTAGGTAGACGACAGAAGACAGCTTAGCGTTTAATCCAGACACGCTAATACTAGATGGTATGGTGTCAGGCTGTAGGGATATTGAAGGCTGTTGGTTGAACAGACTACAGCTGGTCTTCTCCTTCTCCGCATATAAACCCGTTCTGCCTGTTAGTTGATAGAATAGGGGTGTACGATAGAAACCTTTATGATCCATATGTGTGACAAGATCACTATTAACAACGTTTGGAAACATCCTATAGTATTCGATCCAGGCCAAATGTTATGATACAAATAAACCTTGGATCGATATGAATACATGTTAGTACATTTTTGTCCATGTTACATTTTTAACTGATCAAGTGTAAAAGCGGCCACAATGATCAAGGTAACATAAAGTTTCTCGAACCACCTTATGTGACATTTTGTCGAAATCACCTGTCGGTCCGTTGCTAGACTGCTGCTGCCGGAGGGGGCCCTCATGCTGCATGATCTCTAAAAAATCCGTCACATAGGACAAATATTGAATATACTTATTTGAATGTATACTAAAAAGGCTTCTTCCATACGACCTAACCTGAAAATTGAAAATTCGCTCATTCAGAGTACGTTGCTAGACAAGTTCAGGCTTAAAAACAATACTTTTTCGTGATTGCCCTGTATCTCTCCTAAAATGGTTCATTTACTTAAAAAAATATTTATTGTTACAGATACAGACTGGCTAAATTAGAATCGTTTGTGCAACCTTGTTCATTCAATGTGAAGCTGCACGCGTACGTACCCTCTAAAAGCAAGCTAGGGTTTTTACATATTGACTTTCCTTCGACATCGTAAGCTCAATGGAAGCCAGATGCCTATTGAAATTTTCAATTTTATAACCAGAAGGTAGATCTTATGCTACTTTAAAAATGTTTAACTTGTCGAAGATCCAGCATCCTTGGAATTGAAAAATTGTGGTGTTTAGCATATACAGGCCTCCACTGTTGAAATCCTATACTATGTCATGGGCAGCATTGCAAACGGTATAAACATTGGAGTAATTATTACAAGGTAGACCTATGATTTCGTGCTATTTAGCAAATAACATTGGCTTTGCGATTTGAAGGTTTACCTTTGCACAAAAACTTTCTTTCAGTCTGTAGGACAAAGGATACCAGTGAAATACGAAGAGTGTACTGAATCTGAAGGGTAAGATCTACGTTCAGCGGCTTAAAGAATCGAGTTGATAACTAATTTCAATTACCGGTAGACAAACATTTAGATATGCATCAGATTGCACTGTGCAAAGCGAACCTGTTTTTTTCTTCGTTTGGAAGACGATATCAGTTTTTCTACTGATGTCAGCCGTCCATGTTTCCAGTATCTGATACTAAATGTACGAATCAAGTATTTGATAACAATAGGTGGAAGGCTACAGGGGAATTTTATTGAATGCATAAATCATTTTCAAGAATAATTATAAAGGTGTCTTAGTCTAGGTTAGTCAATTTCAGTTTGAAAGAGTATAATGAGTTTTAGCAGAGTTTATGCTCTTTAGGTGAATTTTTTTAGGCTGACCGTAGAAATATTCAGGGGCAGTAGCACCAAAGGTAAAGCTCGAAGAACCCAGGACTTATGCAAAAACTTTCCAAATAACCATACCTAAGCTAAACGTTTCGAAACGCCCGAGCCAGGAACTACTTCTAAAGGTTACCAAACACATCGACCTTCGATTTGCAGCGAAGTTAAGCGATGGCCTTACCTTGATCTCCTGTAAAGGTACTTGGTTGGTAGAGTAGTTTAAGACGGATTTCGTTGTAAGTAGGTTGGATTTCGTGACAAAATAGAAACACTACAAGTGAAACTTTTCGAAATTTTGGGAATTGTTCCATGCTCGGAGAGCACGCTTGATTTACGAAACGAAGTGCTAATTAGAGTAATTAATATTAAAAACAATATTTTATCACTTTTCACTATTTAAGGCTACTATAGAAAATAAATGAATCGAGCATTAAAAAATAATATGCCTGTCAAGTATAACAGAGGTTTTGCGTCATTTGTGACTAAATTATGAAATGACAGCTTGACTTTTAACGCAATGTTTATTCGAATAAATTAATGCTTTTATCTTACAATACGAAGATGTTAAATATGTTTTTTGTTTATTTTACCCTAATCTGTTTCTGTTTATGTTCCGACTGTACATATTCCAACAAAACGAGAAATAATTCGTAGTTTCTACACAATAAGAACTTTGCCTGAATTGACAATGTATTCAACCACTAGACAGATCACGATCAGGTCACTATCAATTTTTTTACGTTTTAGTTAACAACTACAGGCTTCCCGGTCTCGCTGGTTCTTTCTAGCTGAGGCACCTGCTACGCCTTCTTCATCGTTGCCTCGTGCTGGGCGAAGCGCGAGAAACCTTCTTCAGAAGCTACGTTTTAATGCTGTTTGTTTCATAACGAATGTATTAGCCTGCTTATTAAGATAAAACGACTTTTACCAAACGGCATAAAAACGTGAATTTATCATATAGTTTATTTATAAATTATCGCCACTCCCAAGTTAAGCGGCACCAGTTTTATGGCAAATGCATTTATTCAGTGAATGAGGATTACACGCGTAAACTAATCTCGGGTAGTTTGGCCTTAATTGTGACATGGCCAGCTGACACGCTTTTGAGTAACCCGATTGTAGCCAGCTATCCCGACAGGCCCGGGTGTCAAGACGAAACGTCCCATTGGCGAGTTGGCGAAGGTCTTGACATCCGATGAATAGAGTTTGTTCTGCTTAAAATAAAGCAGTCAGAAACCTTTATCTTTTTGGGTTAAAGAATGATGGATCGTTGAAGAAAGTGAAAGAAGATAATAGTTATTTTGAGCACTTTTTTTCAGAAGATGCCGCTGTCGTCATCGTTATGCTAAATGTTGCTATCTAGATGAATTTAGCCGCTCCGATAATGCATGAACCAAAGGGGTTTGCTAGAAGCTTTATTGCCAGTTAATGCGACCGTACAAAACAGGCCATCTGGTGCTAATATCATTAGGCGGTGCGCTTGTGCATATATTTGTGAGAATGTGTATAATCTGTGTCTACAGTCTTGCTGATCTTAATAACTCGAATTGGTGCACATACCACTGGGGCGTGGGCTAGGCCCCCAGACGTCTCCGAAGCTTTTGCTCATAGGCAGGTGCCGGATGTTTGACAGCGCTTCTAAGCGCGTTCCTCACATATCAAACACACAGCGGTACAAAGATGATACACCTTAAAACTAACAACACTATAATACAATCACCATCATTATAGGGACTCCCACCGATCAATTAGATTTTAGTCTAAGTAGAACCGTATTATTATTCTATAGTTACATCCTCTGTCATGTCCGATAAGCCGATCGTCAGCGTGAACCGAACAGATGCTGCCGTTTCGTTGTTGAATTTACCGCATTTTTTCTACTACCGAATGTATTGCTTCGCATAGTCGACTCTCATTGTCAGATGTATTGTTCCGGTTATCGATGTACAGTGTAAACTACAAGTATTCCACGTGCTGGACACACAGTACAGGCAGTACAAATAAAAATGGAGAAAAGCTGCTGCCCTGCCGATCCACTCGTCCGCAAATTGCCAGTAGTTACACTTCGTAGCTGGCTCCGGTAAGGACACGCCCTCAGCAACCTGATTAATGGTCCTTCCCGTTAGCCACCTTTCCATGTAAACATTTTGATCATGAAGTCTACCGAATCCTCTTTTTTCTTTTTAAGGTGAAGATCACATGGACTTAGTCGGCTTTAGGAGGGCCTTTAACATGCCGTCTAGGCGTTTGGCCTTTTCAGACGTTCTTCTTTTCTTGGAAGTAGAAGCGAAGGCACACAGGAACTAGTAACACAAATCGCATGATCAACTCTAGTCATACATGGCTCTTCGGCATCGAAGTGGCAAGTGAGAGACGAACTACAAGAACAGCACAGGTTCAAAGCAAAAGCTCACCGACTTTTCTTTCGCTGCCAGAGCTTGGGTACTAGTTAGCTAGCCCACGCTCGCCTAGACACAGACTACAGAGACGGTTAGCTGGTCTGTGTGTCTTGAAGACGTCCTTCACTTAAAGGTTGTCAGACGGTCGTTCGGTCTTGGTAGGACCCTTAACCCAGCGTCAACCCGGTACCCCCCACAGCACTTTCGAAAGAGTGAAATTGGTGCTCTTACTGAAGGTGGTGTGGATGGCGGCGGCAAAGGCGCCCACTAGCACTAGCTCTAAATGACTAGCTCTGCTTGCTTAGTAGCAATCTAGACTGTGGTTCCTTGCCTGCTAGCCATGGCCGTCGGTTTCTTGGATGATCGTGGGTGTCTATTCTTTACTGAGAATATGAACAAAGGAGAGCGCGGCTGCAGTTGTGGCACAGTTGTGGTGAATTGCCTTATTAGATCCGGCGTGCTGGATGTTGGAACCCGCCGCTATTGGGCGTCGGGGCTGTTCCGCTAACAGTGTCGGAAGCCCTGGCTAGCGGAGAGCCATCCAGGCGGGGCAGGCGGCCCCCATCCAATCAGGGCCGCCCTTAAGAGGGAAAGGGCCCTTGTGCGGAGGCAACAACCAGCAGGAGTAGCAGTCGCAGGTCTGCAACAGGCCCTAAGCCCAACCTTAATCCCACCTCACCCTAACGTGCGCTACTAGCACTGCCTTCGGCCGTGCATGAGAATCTACCGCGCGCTATCTACAGATAGCTGTATTTAATTTGGCGCATCCTAGGCCCGATTCGTTTCCATTACGTCCCTGCCTTTTCCGGCGCCTGTCACCTAACAGGCGGCCGGCATAGCCACTCAGGTTGGCAGCCACCAGCAGCGAAAAATTTGACGAAGGGAACAACAAGACAGAGCTCACATCGACCGAGAAGCGGCCAAGTAACGCAGTCAGAATCACAGTGATGCTACCCCGTTCCATGGCATCTCACTACGTCCCTCCCCCCATAAATAGAGGACCCAACGCCAGAACAACATTCCTTGTTAAGTTTCTTTACCCAATCGCATTGGCTCGGTTGCTCAGTTTCATCTTTCCCCGAGGTTTCATGTCCTTTGACTGCTCTACGAAAACGGCTCCGGAAACCCTTGCCTAGTCCCGCTAAAGAGTTTCCCCACGACACCTGACTTCCATCCCTTTTTCGACCCATGTTTTACACCAACCCAAACCGCCAACCGTATCACACAATTAACCCACTAGCAGCAATTTGCAGCTCGTTGGTCTGCCGTCGCTAGAAGATGATGAAGACGACAGACGCAAACGCAGGCGACGCCGACGATAATGGCAACCCTGCTATCACGTGTTCGCCAACACATTTGCTCCTCTCTGCAAAAAAGGAGGGATTTACAAACTATTCCTTCTGTGAAGATAAATCTCCCTCTGGTGATCAGTTTCGCTGACCGCTCCCGACACCCATCCTCTATTATTCCACCGTTCACACAGATGAAGAGAGTCCCGTCGCTTCCACCTACAGTAAGACACAAGCTATTCAGCAGCCATGTAAGCAGATACATGTACGCCTACATAGCATTTTCCAAAACGGAGCTAATGACGATGACGGCGCGTACGATAGTGATAGCAGCGACTATGTCAGCAGCTCATGCAAAAAGAGCAGAAGCATCGTGATAGCAGATTTCAGTGTCTGTATGGCACGTATACGGCATGGTATCACATGCCTATTTCTGGACAGGAAGACACAGCAAGGTACGAATATTTCCTACTTTCTCTGGACTCATTTGGGGTATGTATATATGCATACTATCGACCAAACGTGCATTGATATTAGGCTTCAAGCTTTTAAGGCCAGGTAAGACAAACAGCGATGGTCGCGTCGGTTGCAATTTTTCTATGATTTTGTTCAAGCAGGTAAAATGTGTGACCATCTTTTAGCAGTGAATACTTAACCTCGCGGTTAAACGAAGCTATAGAGATTGTTCGTTATAGTTGAATACTGTAATAGATGACCTACCTTAAACTGTGAAAATACTGCAACTCATATCATAAGCAATAATCTTAAGTAAGAAGATTCTTATTCTTATGTAAGTAATGCACATATCGTTTGCTACGCTTACACAAACCGGATGTATCCAAACAAACTCTCATATTTTCTAAAAATGATTTTTTCTTTCTTGTTTCGTTTTTAGGAGTTCACTGGGACTATCGTCATTTTATTCGAAAATGTCCTTCTCTATGACCACTTACACGGTAAACGCCATAGGACAACTCGCTGCAAAAGGCCTGATAACTTCCCCTAACTGCGAATTCAAATAACTTTATATATATATATATATATATATATATATATATAGACCTTCCTCAGCTTACACCGCTCTCATCAGCGTTCAAAGGGAAACTACGATCTGACAAGCATTTAAATTCAATAAAGTAGACTAACAAATCAGATTAAATGCCAAAGCACCGCAAGTTGCACCTGCCCTTCTGAAATACATAACGAGTACCCAAAACACTCGATTGCACATTTCCATGTGCACTGTAGAGATACACTAAACGTAATTGCCCCTTTGCAAGATTACGCTTAGATCTTCGTCGTCCATTATGGGTGTAAACTACGCGGAGTACATAATAATGTTTTACTTCTGTTCTGGGCCAATAAAACTTACTTTGCAGACTAAAAAGGATACGGGCATAAAACGCCCGACGCCTATAATATTCCGAAAACTAATCGACTGCCTTGGCTGAACCTATTTCTATCATTTCAAGCTGTCGTTTAACATGTAGTGTGGTACTTCCTTGATTTGCAGAGTGTACGGTTTTATCAGGACATAAGAAGGGATCTTGGAGTCTCCCCCGAAGGCTACTCGATAATTACGTACGGTAGCATCATCGCTGTGGTAAATTTCTTGACGCACGCTAGCATGGCTTCACCAAAAGAAGATCAAATTTACCAGAGCTACTTGGGCCTGAACATAACCACGCTCTGCCTTGAGACCGTAAAATGGCTCCTGAACCTGCCGTTTGTTTCGGTTCTTCACGTGCTTTGCTCGTGCGAACCATACAATTCTATTACAAAGTGTAGCCCATTGGAACTAATCTACGACCTTTCAATTTCTGTAATGATTATTTGCTTGCCCGAACGCTCATTCTCAAGACTGACAGTTCGCTCTTGAAGGCTAGGCCTTTTCATATTAGAGCTAGCCGACGGCTGACATCTATAGTCACTACTTTACGGAATATATACTAATTTTTTTCAAGGTGCTAACCAGTAAATCTCGTTTACAGTCATCGTCTCTTTTTTTTTTAGTATTTTCCATGGCAATGTAAAACCTTGACTAAAGTTGCTATAAAATTTTTAACTGCAGAAGAACCCATTAGATTCAGAGCCATGTTCTTTAGGACTATTTCCAAAGTTACCTTAACTTGGCATATTCGTAAGTGCAAACAAAATACATATTGACAAGATGTAAATCTGCACAGTTATATGCAATGAAAGCGATAAACTGGAATTGCGCAACATTGTCTTCATATTTTGAGTTTTACGTCCGGTTTCGCCGTCTGGAATTCCATCGGACGGTTCGCGCGCTTCCAGCATAAAATGAAGTTTGTCTGTGGCCGAGTCCGTACCTAAAATTCGTTTCCCACTAGGCTATCACGAGGACAATGCAACGTTATCTAGATGTCTAATCCTTTCCACTTTGGTAATGAAACAAGTAGTTTTTAACAACTCCTTAACACATATAAAACTTAACAATTTTGCAGAAGAAGAAAGTAACCCATATAAGATTTATACCCAGATGTTGCCGCAGTAAAGGTCTTGATTGCACTGCTCTATGCTATTACAGAAGCTGAAAATTGCGAAAGCGGCCAACCTACCAATTCGTGTATGTAACCTCAGTATGAGGATTCTTAAATAAAGCCGGAACAGACAAAGCTGAAAGTATGTACATCGTGCTGTTTCAAGCCCGCGCCCTACCTCAGTGAATAGTGCGCCGCTTCTATGTTTAACCGCTTATACACTAATGCAGTTCTTGCAACGAGTTCAAAACAGATTTATGAAATGATCCAAGTGTATTTACTAATGTAATGCGACTGAAATGATATATCAATGTGAAACCTCTAATGGAACGCCTGGCCACTCTGGGAAATACGGTCCACAGATGACACCGTTTTGTCAAAACATCGGCGTGTCAGGCCCCTGACTGCGAAGATGACATTACCGCTCATGATTCGTCTTTAAGTAGAAGCTACATTTGTTTCATATGTTAAAAATAACTTTAGCAACAGCAAAGTACAAATTTATTGAATCTTTTCGAGATGACACAACTTCATTCATATTCTTGAACCTGGGTTGGAAGGATTTGAGTAGACAAACTTGCCCATTACGCATCAATCTCGCTTCGGTACAAATCAAGCGACTACCTGTATTATCAGTCTTCCTGTTTTTGCCTGAAGGTAACCATATTTTATCAGTGGTTAACGTTCCGTCGGTTAAAAAAAAAAACAGTAAATTTTCAGGGTTTTATACATTATTTGCCATTGGCAACGACTCTTCATAGTCAAGTCGAATTAAATTCGAAACCTGACGTTTTAGCGAGCGTCTGACTTCATGACCAATCTTCACTGCTTTACTTAAGAAGATAGATGTACATGAAAAACATACACAATGGTTCATGTAACATCAACACACTTCATTCATTCCAAGATGTCATAGACTATAAGAAAATTGTCTTTCTTCTTCAAAGGTCTAACTCAAAGACGACAACCGCAGAATATTGTCCAGTCACTAACACTTTTTAATTTGATTTGAACCTATAGAAACACGTTGATTCGTACTACTCGGTAAGCATATCTATTTGAATAGATAATAGAAATTTATTCTTTTCGTTTTATCAATCGGGATATGTTAGTAACCGTTCAAAGAACATAAAACATTTTCCTACAATTGCACAAATACTATAACGAAGCTTCGTAAGGTTATTCAGCTACTGCACTATTTTTGTTATGCGAGTACTTTAATCCGTTCTTGTTCTGCCACTACCGCAACATTACATTTGGCTCTTTGAAGATAAGATGATGCTGTCTTCTCTTATAAAATTCGTTCATGTTTACGTACATATACAGAGCGCGCGTTGTGAGCTCGTTTCTTCCGCTTCTAAATGGTGGCAGATACAAAAAATTGTTGCCACGAGGTGTAAAACCCCATTGAAGAGAGCTGTTTATGGACATGCGTGCTGTTGAGGGCAACGATGCGGTCGAAAAGATAATAGCTAAGCAAGTTCTCATTCACCTTTTGGGCCTGTGGACTCAACAAAATAGAGCTACCGGCACAGGTACTCGCATTAGCTATGAACATATGTTGATCGAACGTCCTGAATATGTTTATTCTTTACTAGAACAGAACAATAGTGAGCTAGATCCGATAAGGTCTGCAAGATATAATGATCGCAGGACCGAGTGCATGATCCACATGTCGGTTCAGGACAGCTGTAACCTTTTGATGCCGTGTCAACACGTTGAAACTAGTTCACATATAGATCAGGCGCGAACTTGAGCGCGAGATCCTTCTCTCCAGTCGTTTTTCTAGCCACTGCAGTAGTTCGAAGCAATGTATTATTTGCTTCGATTCACGCGGTGTGGTGTTTGCCAATGCAGGTAGGTTGGCATTTACTCTATAACACCTGTGCCTATTCACGTTGAACTTTACCGATGTATAAATCATGGCTTCAGAAATTCTATAGCAACATGCATTGTTGTCGGGACTCAACGTAACGAGGCTTGGCTCTCTACTACTAGCGATCTTAATTCTTTTAGTCAACATATAAGATCATAAATAAATAGATAAATACGATTAATCATTTACTACTATAAACCAATACCTGAGCAGCACCGTCAGACATTCGTTTTCGAGCGCACACGATCCATAATAATTTTGATCCTTGTCTATAGCGTTGTGGGAGGAATAGTTGAACGCGGAATTTCTATACCGGCGATACATTTAATCAATTCCGCGGGTTTTTTTCTTCTGTAGAGTATTTCTAGCTAGCAAACGCTGTCATGACTTGACTTCATGCTTCGAAGGACTAGTTCCGATTTCAGCGGGTCATTAATTAATCGGAGCGTCATTTCAATGGAACCCTTGAAACTTCATTCTGTCATGTGCCCCAAACGACATCATTTTCGTTCCCGTTTAAATGGCCGTTAAAAAAGTACTATTATTCATAAACGATCTAAATATTTCCTGCGTCAATCTAACATCTTTATTGAAGGTTATGACCTGCTCGATCATTTTGTTGGGGTATTACAGGTAACTGCAGATATCACAAGGGGTCGACAACAGCACCAATTTAATATACAATATACGAACCACAATCATACAGAGTTTTCAATATATAATAAAGTAATAAAATCATGTTATCTATTATTATTACATTCACACTATCACAGCATCTGCTGTCAGTAAATGCTGCACAAAACTGCATCATTCCCCTCAGTAACGTGCGTTTCACTAAGTGCCCCATACGCATTGAACACTGAATCTCAGCAATCGTTACGTCATGCGGCTATTAGTTATGGAGTTTTCTCTCATCAGCGTCAACTTTTGAAGAACTTCCATCACATGGTTCTCATTAAAACGTGCAATTTGTCGCACAGATCTGTTCAGAACGAAAGATTCAAATTGTATGGCGCAAGCTTGATGAAACGATACCTAGGATTAATTGATTCCAAGGATAAACGTGGATTACTTTTTTGACTGTATCGTATGTATTGTCTATATCCTTTCAAAGTTGTCTTTTACAAGCATACACTTGCGGAACTAATTTACATTGCTAAAGGCATAACCGAACTCAAGTTCCTGTATTTAGCCAAACAATTTTTCGGTTTCTCTTTCATTTTCGTCTATCGAGCCAACTTGTATAGATTTCATCTCTAATTTTTTATTACTAAAAGTGGCCTTATTCAATGCTCGGTTGATGCAACGTAACGACTGATCCTTTAGCAGGGAAATCGTTATTAACAGTGAAATATGGACTGGCACGCTGTCGTCCTTGAAACTCACAAGGCGCTCTCATAAAGTGGTCGCTGTTTACGCTAAGTGCAGTCAAGCAGTTTTTTGAGATTTGCTAGGACTGCTTTTTGGTGATAATAGAATAGACGAACGAAAAATTGTTATAGTACTGTCAATGACGATTTCTCATTATATACACGTTTATATATATATATATATATATATATATATATATATATAAGGTTGTGAAGGTACTTCCCAAAAAAAGAATCGGCTTTTATATCACGGAAGTTAGTGAATTTACCTGCGTGAAATATCGACACTTTTTTAAAGTGTCTTTGGGTCCCCATCGGTACTAAGCGCTTAGAACCTTACATGACTTGAAAACGTTTCAATCAATAAATAGATCATCAGCAAATAAATCAATAGAGCAACTAATTCGTCCAGTTTGCTCTTTATGGACACTAAAGGTTCGACTTGTTGATCTTTTCTTAAGATTAAGGTAGACGTTATTTAGGTCGAACTTCGAAGCTGCGTTAGTAAGTCACTGTATTTCGTGAATAGGGTTCGCCGATGAGATTAGATAATTAGAAAGTAAAGTAACTGATTGACCCTTGCGTACCTACAATAGCTGTCAGCGATTTTCTCCATAAGTCCTTCTGTTTAAAATCACACATTACTCGCCGCTCGGCAGGACATTTTCAGAGGCCATTTGATGTTTTCTAATTAATTTTCGAATAAAGTGAATTTGTTCGGTTGTCAATACCTGTGTATGCGAAGCGATTTCGGTCGACTCAAAATGGTTATCTCACATTGAGTTCGTTGATGAGTCGATAGCCAAGGGAGCGCTGATTGGGGACGGCCGATTGTTCGACAGTCATACTCTGCTCGTTATGCACGGTCATAAGCATCGGTTGCTTCTGCCCGATTTCGAACGAAGGCGAGGTCTCTCACCCCTTTACAGCAGGTATGGCCTTCTAGCAATATTCAAGACGAAAAACTACGCTGCCGTGTACGACTAAACCGTATCTAGAAATGTATGCGACAACTTGCGCTAATTTTTACGATAAATATCAGAGAAAATGGCAGACGATTCGCATGGTCAGAGTTATGGGCTGGAACTACGTATGTTGAAGTAGAGTCTAAGCAACGATTGCTCTGACTTTATAATCAGTACACTTTTTCTCGTTGGTAAAGTAAAATAACTTGATAATTTTTTTAGCTATGACGTAAGAAAAGATCTCTTAACAAGAGATTTATATCAAGTCCTCATAAACATAGTGTATTAAGCTAACCGATCATTGTAACGGAGAAAATGATTTCCGACCATTGGATTATGAAAAACGCTAAATAATTAATTTATTGTTTTTTCTTTTTTTTTTTATAGAAAGATTTCCCTTTAAGTCCCTCACGCTTTTTCTTAGTAACAGTATTTAGCAAGACGAAATATCCATGTAGCTAGTAATTTATTCTTCCTTCTTTAAATAGTAAAAATACATTCGTTAAGGCACATTTTAATATCAAATATAATATAACGTTAATGCGGCATATATATAGCGTCAACCAACTGCAGACGATCAGGAGGTTGCGGTGGTGCTGAGACCCGTAGCCATAGCCGAAGTCGTTCGAGTATGCCAGCAGTATGCCTTACCCAGCAAAAGAGGAAAAAGCGTGAAAGAAAGCTCCGCAAATAAAAAAAAATATATACCTCTTCTTTGCCTTTATAATCTATTTTCTATGTTTATCAAATGGTCCTGCTGTAACACAGGAGTGAAACAAGTCCATAGACGCCTGGTGCTGAAAAGTATCAAAAAGAAGCAAACAGCATTAACGCGTTGTTGCGCTGATTCAGTTTTCAAGACCCCCTTTTTAAATATCCGAATACAATTATAGACCAATAATGAATTTCAACTAAGATCTGATAGAACAGTGTACATGAAATTGATTGTGATGAAATTGATTTTGCAAAACCGATGACACCAACCGTAACATATACACTTGTTTAGGAGTGTGGTGTAAGAGCTTACGTAGGTCAAATTCGCGACCTTATCCATTCTCTTGGCTATACGGTAAGCACAGTATGTTGTAGGTTAATAAGTTAGTAACTTTTTTTTCACACTGTTACAGCAAATGCTAAACCCACGCGTTTCAACAATGACGACTACCCTATCGGTGATGCTAACGTTTCTCTCTTGGATATCGTTTCCTTTAAAGAGCCCGATATACAAGCCTTTGCAATCATACTGTGCCCTCTCGCTTGTACCATAAAGTAAAACAATCACTTTGGCTTAAGCCTATACACGTGTCGCGTGGTAGAGCTGGAATCTAGATCAAATCTAGCTAGCAAAAAAAAAGCTAGAAGCAATTCTACTATTCGAGCAGTCTCAATAAATTACTTTATCATTCATCAGTGTTTTTTTATGTAGGATGTTCTCATTGGAGGTTACAGTTCGCTCGATTAACGATCCGGAAGTTCTGCAAATTGAAGCGGCTGTTAAAGTACCCTCTTCAATGGTACAAGAAAATGGTGTGTGCGTTCAACCGACCCTACGGTGATGCTTCGGGCGGCAGCCTCAGTTTGTCAATGGCGGACGCATCGAAGGTACACCAACGCCGCATTCGACGTGACCCGTATACTTTGTTTGTGCTTATAGTACATTCAGTCTCGTTGCCGAAAGCCACTTAGTTTTTCGCCTCGTGTTCTAGACGTGTAATTCGTACTGAACTGACGTTCGAAATAGGGTAGTTAGACGAATCGGGAACCCGACCCACGTGTTTATTCGATTCTACAATGCGTTGATCGCCAGAGTCTATCCTTAACGAGATTTTCTGGTTTGTATCACTACGGGAACACTACTTTCTCTTATGTTTTGTCACACGCATTAACGTGAAGTCTATGGCATTGGCGGTTCTTTAAGGACATAAGACTTTTAGCTCTCTGGGCCCCAGACATTTAATCGGCCAAATCACGGGCGCCACGCCCTACTGTTTTCAATAGTGGGGACTTGCATAATATATAGCTAAGTATTTATAAATGCATCATTGTATCTGCGTATTACTATTCTTAGCAATTGGACGTGCCGACATTTATAGAGAGAACGGCCGTGAACTTCATGATCTGTTATGCATAAAATATACTTGAGTATATTCTCGCTTAATTATTTTTACTTCAGGTGCTCCACATTAGCTGACAAGAGAAGCAGAGCGCCTCATATCTGTCGACAGGTGTATCATATTATTGGTTAATATTGATTTTTCATTGAAGTATCATTTGTCCTCCAAATCGCGGTTATAATTTACTTATGCCAGCATTTTTCTGCATAATGATGCACCCTTTTCAAATGACGTAGATATTTCTCTGAGTTCATTTCTAAAACAGACCGCCATAAACAGGCTGCTGAGACGTCAGCGCCACCACACGTTCCTGGAGATACACTGCCAGACCCAGCAAAGGCCTGTTGGCACCAGTCTATCTCTCAAGATGCTCAGCGAAGCCCAATGCCGCTTCAAATGATCCTAAAGCTTTGCAATGGCAGCTCGATATCTCGCCAGCGTTTCTCGAAGACGGGTATACAAATGAAGCAGGTGTATGAAATGATATTGTTGTTATCTTTTTGCCCAAACGTGAAAAATCTAGCTAGATAACTTTTAATGGAAATTAACATTTGGCGTACAAGGTTTTAAGGTTGTTAGAACTTGCAATCATTCGATCACCGTATTCCAGTTCATACTCTCTTTGTTTACATCAACGTGCTTGCTGTTACTATGTACTATTTGCATGCACTACGAATGATATCAGAACACGGTACTATTTTCTGAGCTGAAATAAGATCTTCATCGCCATCTCAGCCATCACTGGCTTTTCAGAGTCTTAGGTTACCACTTTCGGAACTATGTTCTTTATCCCCGGCTACGAAAGCACATCCTAAACGTTCCTCGGCGCCTCCATCACCTACGCACAACATCAAAACCTAAAACCCTGTTGTTGAGTGATCACGTACGAACTGTTGCGTCAGATCTGCCAACATCGTCCTTATCAGAGAGCGGCATTTTTTGAAAGCAAACCACGACCAACTGCATGGAAACGCCCAAGCACTAGAGAAGTGCAACTTCTCAGAAGGAGCTTTCAAAAGATCGCTCACAACCCAGTCTTCCATTCTGACCCAAAAACTAGGTGAGCTGGAAAGAAAAATTGAATTATTCGCATGATTCGTAAAAATCGTCCATCACACGGGCTTCGTCAGCTAGCGTACACACGCTAATTTGAATTTCGGTTAAGTAAAGCTAAAACCGCACTCTGATAAAGCAAATACCAGAAATGGCACAAGCGGTATCATGTTTATATTAAGCTGAACTTAAGCGTACGTTCAAGCGGCCTGTAGTTTCTAGCTGCAAAAGAAGCTGCGGTTTCAAGCCTACTCGTGGAAAATATTGTCGTGTTTCTCTAAAAGAAAAGATCGTTCTTTATTTTTCGAGAAAAAAGTAAATTTTAAAAATTAGCATATTGTTGTATTCGATAAACATAGCTGTGTCTGTGCCTTTGTCCGCGACAAAGTCGAGCCCCTCTAACCAGTTTTTTTCCAGTGGCGTGTGACCAAATCACGTAGGTGATATTGCTTCTATTGGGAACAGTACGAATATACATTTGTTTACGGGAAAGCATGGTTAAAAGTGTATAGTCCTCTCTGATCTTCAATAAGTAAGTTACCCAGCAATAAAAATTAAGCATCTCTCTAGGCTAGCTACTCAAACTACTGCCTGTTGTGAAGGTATAATTTATTCTCTTTCCAAGTACTTGCTTAGAAGTATTTCGAAAGATAGAAGCGTACATTTTTAGTCGTCATTTGGAGAAACATTTTCGAGCGTTTCGAGTGTTCTAGGCCCATTAAGTGAGTACGCTTAAAATTGTGTAGAAAATTGCTAAGATATAAATGATAAAAAGTATAATTTGCTATTTATCAACAAGGGACAACTGAATGAGATCCTTGACAGAATTAGTAGCAGTTAATTACTAATTAACATGATACAGCCATTTGTAAAGCCTATAGTATAAACAGCTGGTCATTCAAACGTTTCATTCAACATTCAAAAGTAATTTTTTTTTCGGATAACACTAATTTAATTAATAGGCCTTTATCTATAATCCTAGCATTGCAACTGTACGATAACCATCCTCGAGAAAGTCGTTGCCCCTTGACTCGATCTCGAATGAAAATACGTCAGTTTCGTGCAACCCTTGTAGCGACGAGGTTTTAGGATTAGGGCTGGTCGATATGTCCCATTGTAGTTGCAGGTAGGACCAGTTTACTTCACTATAGAGCTGTCGTCCGGATTATTATGGGACAGTATGATCATATATAATTATTGATTATCACCGTATGTATTGCATAACGATCTTAAAGAATTACTGTTGACTTCAGTGTACCTGGTGCCATCAAGAAATGTGGCATTCAGAAACCCTTCGGAAACCTATTAGTGCTTCTGTTTGCATATATGTATTATATTGCGTTCTTTGCGGAACAATCATCAGACTCATATCTCTATATAACGACCTATATAAATGCGTATTTTGTACTTAGCCTAGCGAGAAATGTATAATTTGTAAATTAATTGTGAAGATTTGATCTTTAACAGGTATAGTACGTCAGGCTACACGATGAAAAGTACTTTTAGTGATTTAGAGTAGCTTCGTATATTTTTATATACACCCACATTTTTTTGTGTTGTCGCAACAGTTTATGGAAGCATAATTCTCTATAAATTCAAGCACAGGAAGCATCATGCAATATAACAGTTCAAGTACAACATATATGTTTTAATCTATAACATACAGTATATGAAGTAATCATTAGTGGGCCTCTGGATCACTTATAGCTTCATTTTTCAAAATAGCCTAGTTGTCACCTTTTTTTTATTACTATTATGACAAAATGAACAGAGTCGTTTTCAATATGCTTACAAGTGTAAACGGTTATTATTGCGTTTGAACAGATCTTTATTACCTCTCAATATATCGTTATTCGTTCTCTTTTTCATTCTTTTTTATGACTCTATCCTTTTAAGTTTACCAGACATCAACCAGCTTGCGAACATGATCTTTTCACGGAACAGTAACTATCGTGCTAGCCAGACGCTCGCTTTTGCTGCATCTCTTAACTACCCAACGTCACGACTGTGCGAGTCTATTATCAACTTTTGCCTCGAGCTAGCCTAATGTACCAGCGGTGTCGTTGCCGTAACCAGCCTTTCTAATTTTTCAGCTCTCTAATTCTACGCAGTGTTCTTTCATTGAGTAGAAATTCATTCATGTACTGTGTGTTTCGCTGCTCAACATGATCCTATGCTTGTAACATTCATTAGCACCATATGTATGATGGGGAAAGCTGTAGGACCCGCTGTTCCGTACAGCGAAAACATCGAGGACTAACATAAATAGATTCATGTGAATTATAATAGGTACGTAGAGTTAAAGTGCATATGCGTGTTGAAACTATTAATGTATATTAAGGTCTACTCAGTGTCAATTCTAATTTCGACGCATAAAAGAAGTTCTGACCCCACTGAAATCGAAAAATCAGAGAAACAGATCGCCGATATTGTCGTCATTTTTTCTATGCGGTTTCGCTCTTCTCTATAACCTGTACATCTCTTTCCGATCCGTTGCCTCGCACTGCGCTGGTTAGGTCCCGCAGCAGTAGCGTCGTCTGCTTTTTTGTTGTTATTTTCCATAATCCTGTTAGCCTGTAGCCAATCGCTTGACCTGCCTGTCTGTCTGTATGTTTGTTTATTTTGCTCGGTTTGTCCACCTCGGCCGCTGGCGTTCGCACGGCTGTTCGTCATATTACAACTCGAACACCACATATAGGCGGGACACAGGCAGACCGTCACATGTGCTTATTCCTAGACACAGACTACCGAGCCACCTATTATGCCAGATACCGACTGACAAAAATACGGGCACGAAGACCGATACAGCCGCTGCAAAATCTGCAGTACTACTGTGCTATGGCTGTTGCCGTTCTGTCGTGTGCTGTTCTGATCCACAAAAATCTTAGCAGACCAACTCTCCATCCAGCGACTGACGATAACGACATCGACAACTGACCACTCTGCTTACCGTGGCCACAACTGCCGCCGTCGCTATTGTTACCCCTGCTGCTTGCTAACTACGCAGTGTATTGCGTGATGATAACGGCAGAGCAGAGCAGAACAGAACATAACACGGCAGCCGTGACGTCCTACTGACGACAAACGAATGGTCTTGTAAGACTCGATGCTGTAGGAAACAGTGAGTGAAAAGCGGCGGGCCGCCGGGGTCGAACAGCCAAACACTCCGACAGCGAGACAGGGCGTAAGTCAGTTCAACCTTTGAACAGCGTTCGTCCGTCGGCCTGCTGGTTGGCATGCTGCTCTGTGTGTCTGGCACTGGCATGTGAGAGCAGGCCGCAGTAATACTACTAGTATTGGCGGATGTAGCAGCGATCTTTTCCTCCTCGGTAGTCCCAGTGTGATGGGCGGCTGCTTGCGTAGCAGTCGCCGACGTACAGACGGGAACGTGCCGCCGTTTCGCTGGTTTGTCGCTTCGTGTCGTCGTCATCGCCACCGTCGTGTGGCCAACGCCAACGCCAGCGAAATCCGGCCAATAAACTTTGTGCTGTCGCTGCTGTTGTATAGCCTCACTTCTATTAGCTCTCATAGATAAACTGGTTTATTAAAGCTGCTGTCGGTCGGATTAGTGGCAGCCAAACCTAGCAGCGGCGGCGGCGGCGGCGGCGGCGGCGGCGGCGGCGGCGGCTGGGTCTCGCTCTGTCGTTGTGGGCCTGTCGACAATCGTACATAGATTGTGTTCACAAACGCTCACAATTAGATTGTTATATAATATAGTAAAAGTAGAGAAGAACCCCGTATAAGAATTGTTGTTGTTGCTGTGGTTGTCGTCGTCGTCGTTGATGCAGATGGTTCGCCTCGGTATTGTGTGTTGTGCCGTGTGAAGTGACATTACATTGGCTGCGGCCGCTGAGAAGGAAAGCGTCCAGCAACAGTCACAACGCCAACAAAGGGAAAAGGCACGGAACCGGAAGGGAAACATCTGATCACACATCGAAGTATGGTAAAGCGATAAAACGCAGACAACAAAATGAACGAAGGCTAGATGAGAAGGGACTGGTGTTAGAAAGAAGAAAATATAATAGGACACGGGAAGATTCGGGAAGCGAAGCAGAACGAAAGACAGACTTTCGTGGGTTGCCAGTAGCCGTAGTTGAATCGTCATCATCACCTTTAGATTGTAGAGTAGCGCATCGATGGAGTGGCATCACAGTGGTATTTATAACAGGTGTTGGAACTAGTGCAGGTAGCCACGACGGAAGATGATTGGAATCCTCTCAGTGCTGGGACGAAAGAGTTTTTTTCCCCGTTAGAGTGATCTGATGCGGTATTTGGCAGTGGACTGGTGATGGTGTAGTGGATAGTGGGTTTCACTATACGGGCAGTGGTGGCATTTGACATCCAAGTAGAGATTCGAGGAGGTGGCCGAGGGTTATATTTCTTGTACCCAGCGTCGTCGTATTATCGGCGGCGTTATTATTGCCATTATTCCTGTTGACAGTTGTTGTCGTTCTTGTGGAACGTAAAAGATCGCCGCGAAAGCATCTGCCCAGCGACTTACCATGGCCAGTACCAATCGGCATTTTGATTGAATAAGAAACAATTAAATTGCGATTGGAGCAACAGGATCAACAACGACGCAAAAAAACAAAGGCGAATGCCAGTGGCAAATACGAGATAGGCACCGATAGCAATAGGGTTTCTCATTGATACAACAACGCCAGAGCGAACAGGAAAACTTGTCTGATCTATCCGTGTCTCTGTGAAGAGACTGTAACCTGTCCGTACGAAGTCGCTTCTCTAATAAACGGGAAGGGGGGGGGGGGCAACAATCCACTTACGACTCGGTGTTTCTGCTAATATCTCGACGTATAACGGCTGTTTGCTCTACTTTTGCAGCTATTCGATGTACGTACGTATCAGTTAACTAGTAAGGGGAGTTGACAGTGAAAGAAACTCTTCTTTAGGTGTGAGTAAAGAAAGCAGACCATACCCCGTGCTAAACGCCAAGCTAGGATCGAACCATCATGGAATCGCTACAAAACCGTGCGTGTTAGTCACTAATTGCCCTCCCGAGAAGTAATTCTTGCACTGCCTAGCGGCTGTCGTTCCTCCACACCATGGTTTGATCCTGTCCTGCCGCTCTATTCTGTCCACGTTACAGTACGCAGCGTGAATAAGCCTACGAGGTGCTATTTTGCTTGGAAGAACAAAAAGTTGGAAAAGGTCGTGGTCACTTTGACGGAAGAAGCACACAGAATAGAAGAAGATGCGGCCGTGATCAAAAACACACGGATTTGGACTTTGATTGTCGTAGTAGACCTTGAAATGTTGACCAATGCCATACCACTCGTATACAACCTAGACAGCCAGAAATATGCCACCAGATGTTGACATTTTCTCCACGTTACTAGGAAAACATTAATGCAGCTGACTCAATCCTACGAGACAGAATTGCAGAGATGAAAAGACTTGGCTGAAACTGTTGCCGCAGATTTCGTTAATCAGCTGAACTTGACTGTACCTATCAAATGCAATTGTTATTATATCTCTGATTCGAACCCCCGACAAAAACTGCATATAAAAACTACACATACAAACTCACGACGTGAATCACTACTACGCTGCATGGCCACTATTTGCCGATATAGCCTACTCTATAACAATATTAACAGACAGAGAGAAGTCGTCGATACGGCCGTTAGAGCCCGGCACCCCGTTCTTACTCGAGACGTGACGGGCGTGAAAAAGCTCGCTGTGTTAGCCGTAAGTCAATTATCACATTGCTCAATTTTGCAGGTACCTTCGTATTATCGAAAATTATACGATATAATCGATTCTATATAGACTGCGGCGTATACGACATAGAAAGTGAAAAATGGCCTGTTTGTAGTGTCTACTTTTGCCATGTACTACAACGCTACAAGTACAGTGGCTTCTACAACTGCAATACTACACAAAAATACTTAATTCATCGTCTCATAACGCATTGTACTAGTCATCTGTAGACTGCACCTGTTTTCAGTGAAGAACTACGTCTTCGGTTGTTTCCATTTCGAATGCCCCGTGGCTCAAAAATGGCGCGTCGCTACTGGTCAAGTCGTGGTGTTTCTGTTGTTATTATTTAGTTAGTGCTACAAATACTAAGATATTGCCGTTCGAATTGTTATCGTTGGCCAGTCAGTATCTTCGTTTGATTGTGCTGCACGGCAATGGTTTCATTTCGATCGCCTCCTCGGAAGCTCAAAACCTCTAATATATAAAGAAGTCCATAGAAGTGTTTACAGTGTGCGTAGGTATGTGTGCATTACGCTGCTCTTCTCGGCCCCGTCAACAGCAGGCCTGCCAAACTCATTGACTGAATACTGCGCGGTACTCGAGCGTCAGTCCCTATAGAGAAGAGAACACGCTGTATAATATTGTTTAATTGGTTGATTCTGACAAAAGTAGAATATCAAAAGGTGAATCATATCTGAGAAGGCCGCAAAGCTGCGTTCGTCACTGAGAAGTAATAAAGAAACGGTCGGCGACAAAAGAATTAGATTGAGGTAGGCAAGGACAACACGCAAAGATCTTCGCACCTGCATATTGAATTGCTGCTACAGTTGAGAGCAGAGAACTTTCCAAGACGACGACGAAGGCGACGACGACGACGACAACGACGAAGGCGACGACGACGAAGGCGACGACGACGACGGCGGCGGCGGCGGCGGCGACGACGACGGCGGCGACGGTGACGGCGGTGACGACGAAGACAACGATATGGCTAGTCGAAGGTAAGCGAACATGTACAATGCGTTTAACTAAGCTGAGGGATGTTCACATAAGTATTTATATCCAGTAATCATTGTCAGAGCTGTGAAGCAGATTGCAAGGAGATATGGATGATGTAGTAGGGGTACTGTATTACTTAGAAGACCGAAACCCTACAGTTTTTTTTATTAATGGACAACGAACGTTAAACAGTGACGATTACCAAAAATATATATTTAAAATTTAAAGGCAATGACGCCTAATTTAACTCTATCATATTGAAGTATAAATTAATCCAGCACTCAGTATGAATACCAGAGCTGTATGCTGAAGTTATGACTGTGGCATATGATCATAGAAACGTACGACAACTTTGTAAGGGAAGTAAACAAATGTTGAAATTTAATCACAAGATAAAATTAATCTATATCTAGGAAACGATTAATGATAAATTAAGCGGCTAGTCAAAAGATAGTTAATATTTGCGCGCAGTCTTTAGGACCATACTTAAAACATAATGACTGAAGCGGCTTGGTTCATAGTTGTGTAAAATGTGTATGTTTCTCCTCCTGATATTGTATTTTCTTTATTTGCGCAACTTCGGACTGGGTAGATGATCTTTTGAACTTTTTGGAAAGAACTATCATGCCTTTCGGCATACACGGGAGATTTTTCCGCTTGCTGACCCCCCGGGCTTGTATCTAAGGTGCCGCATTATGCTTATCATTAATTCATCCCTTACTAATCATATAGATAGTTTCTCACTTTATAAAAATGATTGTTCACGTGAAGCGGTCCCTGCGGCAAGACTTACCTAGCGGTATTTACCATTAGCTGGAAAGAGCAATAGGCTTTGCCTTATCGGGTTGAGTCGATTTTGTATAAAGGTTTAGCAGCGATTAACAGCTGTAGATGCTAAGCAAACCTCCACTAGAATTGCATAGACCGAGGTGGACAAACCTGCAGGAAAAGAATATTAAATAACGATACGTGGATTATCGTCTTCATCAATAGCGCATTGTACATGCGACATGGTTAGTTTAGCTGCAATAAATGTACGTCACCATATGACACCCGTCTATAGGCGAGTTTAAACTGGACGCAAAAGTTCAACAAAATTGAGTATGGTGAATTATATGCGGTTTACTTAAGGTCTATCTGCATTCTTGCAGTTTTACGTATCGCACCAATCAAACAGTGTACTATATGGAAACAGAAATTCGGGTAATACTTTTGTCTTCAGTGCTTGTGAATGTCCAGTGTTGAATATTTAATGAAATTATCACTTTGGTACGGCAAGGGCGTCTCACCCATTTTGCTATTCCGTAAAAAACGGTAAATAAAATTTTTAGTGATTTGTTCCTTGAATTGTTTAGTAGTTTGTTTCTTAAATGACTTGGAAAGTGTTGAGAAATTATATGTTTAATCTATTCGTAATGGCGGGTTTCATCCACTTGGGCAAGGCTTGGTGGTACAACACATCATTATCAGCGATTTTGCAGCTATCGAGAAAGGCATTACGCCCGAGTTGCATGAAACCAGCTATGATTGTTTAACAAAATAAGCCAAAAGTCCTTTGTATATAAATAAATGAATGCCAGTATCACAACGTGTTGGCCTTCATTTTTTATTCAATTAATAATTTTTACCTTAGTCTCTCTATGCCTTATCGCTCAAATCCAATGTGTCTCCTACAAAGTAGTGTCTGTTTTTTCTAGTCGTTAAAGTAAGAACCAGCTTTGCAATCTATTAGCTTTTAAATGTCCTTGACCACTATAAGGCCTAGCTTAGCCCAGGTATCTTTTTATTGGAGGGTAAAAGTCACAGGAACTAGATCTGATGAATTCGTTAGTAGAGGCAACATGAGGATCGATGTGAATTGCAAAAAACGCGATCCAAGTGGAGATGGGTTTTCTGCTAGAGATTAGGTCTATATTGGCAGAAACCAACATTTCATACTGATATAAAGTGAAAACTATGCGAAACAGAACGAAAACTATAGTTTATAATTCTTAATTGTTTACTTTAATCTTACACCTTTGCTAAGGCTGAGCCCGCTTTTGAAGTGATTTTGCTTAGACTATTGCGTTTTTATGCCCATGTTATACTTATGCCTACTATAATACAATGAAACAAATTTCGAACAAAATTGTTTGCGACTCTGATTTCAGTGCGCTAAGGTGGTCTAAGACAGTTTTTGATGCACCTGCATTTGCTCGAAATTTTGGCTGCTTGGCACAGTCCTTGCTGTAAACCCCTTCCAAATGATCTTTCACAATGAATGAACGTGATTCGTTTGAAACGTCTTCCTTAGTGGCTATAAGCTCTGTGAATGTGCTTTGGTGATTTTTCAGCGTGAATGGCATTGCCGTACTGTTGTACGGACTAGAGCTTGAAGCAGGTATGCTTAAAACGAAAATTGTTTCTCGTTCGTCGCCAAACCATTGATATTACTGATGCACTCGCTATCGGCGCATAAAAATGTTTTTTGTATTTCACACCCAGTACTTAAGCCGCTAAGTATTACTTCAGATAGTTAGTTCCTGCCAGCACGAAATGATGTCCGGATTTAAACATATACTACCACGTGTCTCCAAGCTCAGCAGACGAACTCGGTATTCGCTGCGCTATCACGGAGACTGTCTTAGCTAATAGCTTGCTTTCAAAAAGTCTTCCACAACACTGATGCTACCTCTGAAAGTATGATTTCATTTTTAAGGAAGAAGATAATGCACGCTATTTCATAAACGATTTTTGTTTTTAAAAAACGGAACACAACCGAACTTGATACGCTTCAAAGCCCTTGCAAGCTACAAGACACGTTCAAATGCTCCGAAATATGGTGAGTCCAAGGAAGACGGACAGGTAAGTGTGGCGCCATAGGCCAGATCATAGGCCGGCGGTCAGTCGACAAAAGCCAGGCGTGTAATCGATTTTTTTGACCCAGTTGCGGACTAAACAGTTTTATTTATTTGAACTGTACGGCCCACTACTATAGACAACCTTATTCAGGTCATTTGAGAACTTGTAAAACTTGAAAATATGCGTTTTGACAAGGTGACGACATCGAGTAAGCAGAACATGGAATGGGTACTACATTTGCCTAACCTGGGAAAGCAGCTGAACTGTGTCTCGAGTTTAAGCGATTGAATCTGTGGGAAAAATTGGCGACCGATTTGTTGCACAGAAGTGTTGTTGTCAATGCAAGCCAGATCTTCCCGGACCTTCATTCGTTGAAAACTACAATGTGCGTTCCGACTGTGATGACTGAGAGCTTACCCACTTCGCCTAAAGGGAAAATAATAATTGAAAGGTTCATGGTCACTGATCGCTCTAATACGTACAATGTTATCCATGTTCATCAATTCCTAACCAGTAGAGGATTACTGTGCTGATTTACTGTTTCAGCTAGAAGCCGATTCGTTTATAAAGCTTATCAATATGATAATCAATACGAAGAAACTACCTTTCGATTAACTGAAAGAACTGAAGTTCTAAATAGTTCAGTTATAGCTATAACTTATTCTTAAAAGCTCTTCCTCAATGACTTCCTTCAATCTAGTATCTTAAAAAAACTGTTACACAATACAAGGTAACAATTTTTTATCTAGTATTCAGCTTATGATTTTCATGCTAGAAGTAACAGTTGAAAGCCGATCTGTAAGGAAGTGTACCGAATAATGGTCCAAACAGTAATTTATAATAAGCCTTATGTATGCGTATTACTGGTTTTTTTAACGACTCTGCCAGTGTACCCTTTCTATAATAGAATTTCGAAATTTTGTAAACACTGCTGCTCTGCCCTGGTAGTACTATATTTACCAAGGTGCCCGAAGCAGTGTGTTTTACGTGCGTACGTTTTCTATGGACAATACAAAGCATACGTATGTGAAAGCTGCGTGGAGCTGACACGGTCTTTTAAATACTGAAATGTATTGGCTACAGCTTCGATCCGGCGATTTGTCTAGAATTTATTCAGTAAACCATTCACTTTATATTGGTTTAACGAAAAAACGAATTGTTCAAACCGAAGCACGACACTCTTTCGAATTTTGGGTAAGTATATTTGCTTCGTGGTTATGACGGTACTTTTCTGTGTATCAAATTATTTGACATGCGAATCATTATAATGGTACAGGCAATGAGTGATTCGCTAATGGATCCCGCTATGCCCGACGGGATGTAATGAGGCACGTTCCATCTCCAAGACAAATGTAGCTAATCAAACGACAAAAAGCGAATATGTGCATGCATATATTCACTTTTTATCGTTTGATACATATGTACATTTATATCCAGTTCGGCACTACGGACTAGATTCGTAGCGGTAGCGCGAGACAGGCTATGATCACGTGGTCGAACTTAAGGTTCGTTTTTGAGTCTGACACATCAATGACAGCGTTTGCTTTCTCAATTTCTTGTGTCTCCCGTGCAGTTCTGCTAGCAGTGTCAAGATCGCTAACGATAACAGCATTTACGAAACATGAGAGCTAGAGCAAACGCTACCGGCTCACCAAGCTTGTAGACGTTGTTTTGATCGTACACGTTCTCGATATCCGACACATGATGTGATAACGATCCGCGTTGTGTAGGAGGATGCCAATCTCGCCGCCATGCTGCGTGCTGGTATTATTGTCTTCCTGTCTCAGCTCCATCTAGTATGTTGATATGGTGTTGTTCAATCAGTTGTAATTAACTGAATGTACCCTCGACATTGGGTCGGTGGGTCCTTGCTTAATCTAGGTCTGCTTTTGAAAAGTAGTTCACGTAATTGGAAGGAAACGATGTCGTTGCATCCTAGCAGTGATGGCAGATGGTTTGGCGTGAATCTGCTTGTATGCATTTTTGCGCAAGTTTTTTCACTATTACCGACCGCTGTGCCTGCGGAAACCTGTTTAATTGACGGAACCTCACAGATAATTCCACATCCACCTAGGATACATCGCCAAGTCGAGCAGGTAATCTTCTATGACTCTTCGGCTCGCCCCCGTCATGAGATCATACGGTGTCCCGTTGAGCAAATGACCGCTAATGATGAGGACACGGAAATAAGTTGGTGGTTCACGGACAGCTCGAGCCCCACCGTACGCAAAAAATTTAGCGATGGTATGGAACTCGCTTTTACACCATTAAAAAGTTCTCACATTGGAGAGTTCGTGTGTGAAGCTAGGAACAAAATTGGCGTCTCGCGCTCGAATGTACTGCACGTACGGAACGTGACGCACACAAAAATTCCGGACGGGGCACCGAAACGCTTGCGATTTACGCTTTTCGCTGGCCAATTTGTGTCACTCCATTGTCCGACGCCCGATGGAATCCCAGCGCCGAAAGTGCATTGGCAATTAGTGTCGGGGAAACCGTGTGAAAAACCTTGCTCTGTCGTGGATCCTACAGGAACCTTACACATACCGTTTGTCAGCGTCGAAAAGGATAACGGATCCGTATGGCATTGCGTCGTTAGTCAGCTTGAGACAAAAAAAGTATTTCAAATAGTTACGCTGGAGATTCGCCCACGGCCCGTCGAATGCGCTGCAAAACCTCGTTGGCTTTACCTCAACAAACAGGTTGTTATGAAAAAGGGCGAAAATGCTGAGCTGTTCTGCGTGACCTCTGGTCCAGACTGGCTAGCTCCACGATGGGATATTGATAGTGCTCTGAAAGCAGCTGTTCACGGTAACAGCTCGATGCCACTTCGAATCGACTCGTCTGCAGTGGCCACAACGGGAAGGACACGTTTCCACCTCACCTGTTCCAGTAATGGTCTTACGAGCAGTATTATTCTTTCGATTAAGGCAGCACCTACAATTATTTACCTACCGAAAAGAGAGGATGTTAATGAGGGTGACACATTCTCTGTCGATTGTGAAGCGACAGGTATTCCAGCGCCTAAAATTGAATGGAGCTTCAATGGAGAAGATGTCCTCCCGTCTGGGATGAGGATTGAAAAGAAAAATCGAATTGCTGTAGACAAGGCTCATTTACGCCACCAAGGAGTTTTGCGTTGTGTAGCAACTAACGTCCATGGCACCATCTATCGGGAGGTACAAGTTATGGTGTACAGTGCCATGCCTCAAATCATAGCTGAACACCGATGTTTTATTGCAGTGGAAGGAGATAACGTAACTATTCCGTGCACGGCTCGCGGTCATCCACAGCCTAACCTGAGGTGGTCCCATAACGGATCTCAGTTGAAGGTGGATAATCTTAATCACACCCTCGAGCTCATAAATGTTCGTCATGTGGATAACGGAGTGTATACTTGTCATGCCTGTGGAGACGTATGTGCTGAATTTGACGTTACTTTAGATGTACTTCCAGCTAAGCTTGAAAAAATGCCACCTAAACCACTCGAAGCACTAGAAGGGGATCATTTAAAACTCAGATGTGTGGTGAGGGGTCGTCATCCCTCTGGTAATAAGATCCGGTGGAAGGTCAATGGTACGTTTGTTCACGAAGGTGAAACATACGACATCGAAGAACCCCTGAAACAGGGAACATACTCATGTGAACTGAATAACGGAACCAAATTGGGAGCGGATTTATGGGAAGCTGAGTTACGAGTCCTGAAACGGCCGTCTGTGCCAAAACTTAATGAGCAGTGTAGATCGGGCGAAGTTAAATTAGGCTGGGTATCGAAAGCACAAGAAGAATCTGTTTTGTGGTACGAAATTCAGCGCAGGCCACAGAGGAATAGAAGTTGGCAGTCGATCGGCTCTGTCGAAGCAAACGCAGATAACGGCGATAAGATGCTACAGTTTAAAGCTGAGCTGCCAAAAGTTAGGGAGAGCTATACGTTTAGAGTCATAGCACACAACCGCGCGGGATCGAATTCTTCAACTCACACGGAACTCTGCAAAGCTTCAACCGGATATCCGCCTCTACGAAGCCCTGATGGGATTAGGATAACAAGAAATGGCAATCTGGTTCACGTTAACTGGAACCCGCTACAGCCACATGAGCGCAACGGAGCCCAGTTCTACTATAGTGTCTCTGTGCAAAAGAAGGATGGGAAAGCTACCTCATTTACTGTAAGCGAACCTTTGTTCAGCTACATAATCGAGCAAATTTCGGAAATCGGTACTACTGAATTTACGATACAGAGCGTTAATGAGTATGCAGAGTCCAGTCTCGAACAATTTGTTTATGATTGTGCTGTTTCAATGTCAAATCTTAGCGTCGAACATGTAAGCTCAACATCGGTCCGCCTTCGTTGGGCGTGGAAAGCCGACGAGGAGGGCTGCGCTGACGGAGCGTTCAGTGGAGCTCTTGTGATACGCCAATTCAGCTACGACAGTAACATCCACGAATATAATATTTATGATAAAATCGTTGCGCAAAGCGGCCAATCGATGCCAACTTTACCTGAGAGCGAGGTCTTAGTTCAGCTAAAACAGGAACAACACTTGCTAAACCAGCTCGACGATCAGAGGCTATATTGTGTGCACTTGCGCGCCTGGTTTAGGCCAGATTTTTCTACGAATAATACTATGAACATTAGTTCAGCTGCTGCTCCTAGCAGCAATTACGGCGAGCACCGCTGCTCCGCTTATCCATCAACCGGATGGTGTAACCGAACGTGGGAAAGTTCCGGCGACGAGGTATGCTTCTATCCGAGCGTCGTCTTCGAGGAGATGCCGGTTTCACCTGTGCTAGAATTGAGGAACGGCGTCGCGCGCCTTCTAGAGCCGCCTCCCAATACTGAACTTTTCTACCACCAGCATTCGGCGGAAAAGAACGTTAAGAACAAGAATCAGCACAGGGGCGTCGACTACGATATTGATGCCAACGAAAACAGCGATGTCGGAGAGCAAACGCTAACTTCGCCGCAGTGGCTACGTAGCAACACAAGCGTTCAACTTTTACTAGATCACACCTACTCTGTGCGGTTAGTTCAGCTAACTTCTGAAAGGGCGCTGGGGGGCACCGCAGTGAACCTCACGTCAGCTAGCACAGCGATATTTAGTCCCACAGCAAAAGGGGCTGTTACTGACCGCGGCTGGGACGACAGCGAGGTCCCGCCTACATCGACGTCACCACCACCACTAGAAGTCGATGATCGCGCAATAGGTGCAGCTGTTTTTGCCTCGACTTCAAACGGGGCTTCCACTTTCAGTGAACGGGTTTGCCGATTGTCGCCTATCGTGACGCTTCGCCCACGAAGCGATCCATCCTTATGGCTGTTGTGGTTCGGCGGATCCATAGGTCTTTTGCTCATGGTGTTCATCACGTTGGTTTTGCTGTTTCGTAAAAGTAGTGGCATGGAATTTTTCCATGAAGAAGATAATCCTGAGGGGACTAAGCAGACGACACTCAATAACAGTATGCAAACGGGTGAACTACTTGATGGTGATGAAAATATATTCGTAACAATAAGCGAGAGTAATAATAACTAGAGCGCTATTAAACTAGGGTAGGATTTGAAAGATTCTAGTGAAAATTGTGAGCATTGTTCGGAACTCACTTATTGGGCAATTCCAGTTGTGAATTGGTCGCTTTTTTTAATTTATGATACTATTGATAGTTAAAGGGTATATGAATAATTAACAAGTGTTCTTTTAATATGCGTCCCATGTTTACGGTAATTATATGCTACACTCTCGGTTCATATACGCCGGGAATTCTCAATTCAGGAAACGAAGCAAAAACAATCTAAAAAGAGAGATTTGGATTTTTTTCTTTTCGACCACTTTTATATAAGTAATATATTGTTTTTCTAACGTGTGGTTAGCCTATATGTTCGATAGGCGATACGATCATTCTTATATCTCTATTGGTTTGTGTTTATAAGCGAAATAATATATTATATGTGGTCAATGGTCGACTTGTTTCTTGTAAATATACACTAAATAAAATCCAATAAAAAGCAATTATTATGTCCTTAGGTAACTGCATCAAATGGATTGCACCTAATATTATTTCTCTGAAACAAAGGTCAACTAGTATTTGATGCGTTGGCAAGGCCAACTATCAATTTCCATTTTTATAAATGAACTTATCGTTTGAAAATCGATCACCGGCCTTGACCTTTATCATCTGAGGTGTTCTTACAATAATGTATATCAAATTTCACTTGCGATATACTATCAAACTGATTATTTGCTCTGAACTTCTACTCATGGTTCAGGGCTCATATAAATCCAATTTTATCCTCTTTGCTTGTCTTTTTCACTATTTCTCTATCGTATCTTCAGTCAACTATATATATATATATATATATATATATATATATATATATTAGATGACTGAAGACAAAAGCGAGATAGCTTTATCAGCTAATTTTCGGAATAAAAATGTTTTCTTTTTTAAGGTAGGACTTTGATTTTGTACGCTCTGTCTGTGATTCATGTACTATCTTTATCTAACATCGACAGATGCTACCGTGGATGCGACATCGATCGACATGGAAGGGTGATAAGATGACTTCATAATAATCAAATTTTTTCGCAACTGCAGTTTTCCCTCAAAAATTTCACTCAGCATGAACGTCTAGTATTTAATTGCGGATAGTTGTATCATACAGGACGACGCTTGATTTTACTTGAAGGCTAGGCTTTATGTGTATCGACAACGCTAAACCAACATGTTTGATCAAGAATGGTGCTCATATACCATGTAGTCTTCTCTTGAGGAGAATGTACCACAAGGAATACCCTAAGCGCGATATTTCAGGCACTCACCCCAATGAGAACTTGTTTCGCTATAGCCGGATCTATTAAGTGAAATTTATTAGTACTCTTTGTTTGTGAGAAGGCTTGCACCTAGCTTTGTAAATAATCGATAGTCAGCAGCTGTGGAACTCATTCATAACATAATGAAATACGAGGTACAACAAAGCTAATTGTTAGTGGGCGCAACGCTGTCATTAGCAGCACCGATTGCGAATCAGCCATTGGCTCAGTTTCTGAAAGTTCGAGGTATCCAGACGCAATCGATCCTTCTTGCTTTATAAATAGAATAAATGAGATTCCTATACTCCTATCAGTTCGCAGGCATACATTTTTGGCTCGGAAAATATCATCGTCAATTAGTCCAGAGTTTTGGCTAATTTAACGAAATTGCTTGCATTTAGTTTTTGATATGATGGTTAAAAAAAAAGTATCTATTTGCGTGGATCTATGTTTCGGTTAATATAAAATGATACGTTTCAATAAAGGTCATCACAAAAAAATTAATGATTCTTACGCCAACCACACCAACAGCTCCGTCACCACCGCCTCACATCCAAGTCCGTTTAAAACCGCATAGACTATATCCAACAAAGAGAATTTTATGCCACTAGGTTTCGGGACGGAAACTGAGTCTCCCTTGTCGGTATTCCATGCTATTTACTGCTGTTCGATTAGTGCGTTACTAATAGTTTGTCGGAAAATGCATATATCTAAATGGGATGACTAACTGCTAACGTAGCGCAGGGTGTAAGGGCACCTTCTGTTTTGGAAGGTCATTTCACCAAGCTGTTTCAAACTGCTGGCACCCTTTTCTGAGCCTACTATGTCGGTAGTGGACGACCTTTTTGCTTAGTAAGATATGGGAGCATGCTCCGTTGATAATTGACTGAATAAAAAAAACGTCAGCATAATAGTAATGAGGACCCTGTCCCATTGGTCGAGACTCCTTCAAATAAGTGAATAGATCTCACTAGTAGCTGTTCAATCACGAGACTAGCAAACTTTTCTGTTCTAGATTTTTCTCTACAGCTCTATGAATTATCTTTAAATTGTATGATTATCGTTTCAGAGGTTCTAAACGTGTGGTGTCTAATTGATACGTTCAACTTAAAAGTTGAATATATATATATATACGTTGGAAAGGAAGTTCCCGCACTTAAAAAAGTTTATGCTTAATAAGATTATCTTCTGGTCCACGATGCGAGTACCCTGTCTTTAACCTTTATCCCACATTCATCTTAATTTTGTAAGGTCATGTGGCTTTACATGTGAAATAGAAAACTTGAGCAGTGCAAACTTAACAATTCTTTGTAATATATAACCTTTACGTTGGATAAACACTAACCTAACTTAGGCAAACCTATGTTAAACATTTTTCGTTTGGGTAGCACGCCACCTTGAGCCTGAATCGCATGCGATCACGTTACCACTGGACCACTCCGAAAACGTTCGATGATAACCAAGTGATCTAAATAGTTGTAGTTCAAACATGTAGACCGTGTGTGGATTTATTTAATAGCGAATATCCCATATATAGACGACTGATTACACGACGATATTTATCTATCGAGTAGATTGATACGTGCAAATTATTACATTCATTGTCGTATTTTGTGTATTTCAGTCATGGCCGCTGGTTCCATCCGAATATCTCGGGGTTCGATGCCGAACGGATTCTTCTCGAACAGGGTAAGTTGTCAATGACCGGTATTATTACTGTTACAATTTTTTTAATGCTGTATTTTTTTGATAACATTGATTTACTACAAACTTACTAGCAAATAGACGCAGCTCAATACGTGTTTTTTTTTTTGTGTTTCAGGGATGGACGGCTCGTTTCTGGCGCGACCGTCAAAGTCGAAAGAAGGCGATTTCACCCTTTCTGTTCGCCGAAACGGCAAAGTGACACACATAAAAATCAGGTTCGGCCTTGTTGATTTTTCAGGATGTGACCTGCGTATTTTGGAAGTCTTCTAAAATTTTGAAATTTGTAAAGAGGCATCGATGTTTTTTTGTTTTTGTTACAATGAAGCGGTTGTATCACCGATTATTGAATGATCTAATTCGCTAGGTCTAGTGTTCACCTGGATCTGAATAGAGTGCATTGCTTCCCGTTGGGCTCTGAGTCGGTGCCTAATATGTATCGATGAGACTCGATTTCAAACAGCCTAGAAAGTTATAGGAAGCTCACTATCTCTTAGTTCTTACAGGTCACACGCGTGTATCGAGCATGGTACGATAAAGTACGTAAAAAGCTAGGATAGCCAATGTATGCATTACAAATATTGTCAGGAAATTGTTTGAAGGTGCACCCCGACTCATTTCCTTATTTTTGCTCGTGTCCCTAGGAACTCTGGTGACTATTACGATTTGTATGGAGGGGAAAATTTTGCGACACTTGCCGAACTTGTCCAGTACTACATGGAAAATCAAGACCATCTCAAAGAGCGCAACGGAGAGGTCATTGGTTTGTATGATTTAGCACTCTTCACTCACGCCAGTAGTACCTGTTTATGCTGAATACGTCGTTTATCTGCGTGCTGCGTTCGCGACACCCCTTCATCAAATCATCGTCAGTAATGTCTACGCTATACGTCATAAAATCGCTGGGCCATTTTGAAGTGCAAGTGAATTGATGTTGGGCGCCTGGAGGTAACCGTACCCAGACTTGCGGTCGATATTTACACCACAGCGTAAACTAACAGTGTGAGCTTGTTGCGTGGAAAATTAGTGCTGCACATCCTTAGCAGACATTTGTTATTTCTTTGGTACTTATCAGACTATTCTGTTTTTACTGGATTTCAATTGCAGAACTGCGTTATCCTTTGATCTGCGCAGATCCGACAACCGAACGATGGTTTCATGGGCCGTTATTAGGTCGTGATGCCGAACGCCTCTTACTTGACAAAGCTCGAAACGGCGGCTTCCTTGTCCGAGAATCACAGTCGAAACCTGGAGACTATGTCCTTAGTGTGCGAACTGAGGACAAAGTCACGCACTTCATTGTGCGCTGTCTCGTAAGCATCACCCTGTGTTGTTACTGAGGTTATGCGTTTATCTTCTATTAAATGTGTGAAGATATTTATTCAAGTCGTGAACGTAGAAATCTACTTCATAGAAAAGACGCTGACCGCTTCTGGATTGTTGTGTGGGGCTCTGTATTACGTACAAATCTCCTGTAATCAATTAATTTACTCAATTTATTCAAACCATTCATGTAATTTGTATCATTGACTCTTTCAGAACGGTGCTTATGATGCTGGAGGAGGGGAAAAATTTAGTTCACTTTCGGAGCTGGTCGATTTCTACCGCAAGAATCCTATGGTTGAAACGTCCGGAACGGTTGTGCACCTCAAACAGCCTCTTAATGCGACGAGAATACAGGTAATAAGTTAGGAAAGTATGAATTTAGATTTCACTTTAGTGGGCAAGATAATATCTTTATATCATGTAAGTTTACTAAATGAGAAGTCGTTTATAATATATGTACATATATGTTAAAGCAACCTTATGATAGCTCAAAATGTGTTCTAGTGCTATAGATAAAAGTTACATATACATTTTATTATATTTTGAAACTTAACTATCGGAAAGAGTAAAATATATTTTGGGCTGCCATAAGGCTGCTTTAATTGAAAAAGATGGCAAGAGGAAACGTGCGTCTCGCACTAAGATCAAACACAAAGCACTAAGCGTCGTTTTTTATTTTCCGTCCCCAAAATAGGCGTCAACCATTGACGAACGCGTAAAACAGTTATCGCGAGAAAATACAGGAGGGGGCGGCAATTGTAAAGCAGGTTTTTGGGAGGAGTTTGAACAAATTCAACAACAAGAGTGCAAACATTTGTACAGGTAGAATAATAGTGATAATAATAATGATCATTTTAGCTTTTTATACGTATCAGGTGATATTGAAATAACAACGTGGCTTCGAACAAAATATAGATACGTAGTAACGATTAGAAATTTCAATATTAAAGCAGTCTATTTTTATATAACTGAGGCATTTAGTGTTCTGAGCAACCGAGCTAAGGTCTCCAAGTATGGGCCCGTTGTCTATTGAATATGCTATGACGTTCGCACGATTATCGTTGTCCATAGCTTCTTTTGTTCTCATTTCAATTTTGTGTTCAACGAATCATCCAGTCGAAAAGAAGGTCAAAAGCCGGAAAACCGATCTCGCAATCGATATAAAAACATTCTACCGTTTGACGATACTCGGGTTATACTCAAAAGGCCAGGACAGCCAAACGGTTACATCAATGCCAATTACATTCGAGTCGATGAACAGGGGTGAGTAAAGCAGATTACGAAAACAAACCTGACTATTAACAACGAAAATTACTATTACGACTATGAACAACAATAACTTCTGTTTCTTGGACTTCCGAACTTCTGTTTTGCAAGGCCGTAATAATCAGCTTTCTAATGATTAGCGTTTCATACTTATTAATCCAAAAATGATTGTTTCTTGTAAATTTACGTCATATATATAATCGCCTTTCACCAGCTCTTTTCAATAAATTGTTTTTACTATAAAATGGAGAAACGTACGTGAGTAGCTATAAACGTGTTTATCTAAACACGTTCGGTTCTCACTGACTGACTGCCGTACCTGAATTTGCCGATCGGTTTGTCTACTGCAGATTATTTGATACTGATCCAACAGCGTGCAAGGTTTATATTGCAACTCAAGGCCCTTTAGCTAACACGATTGAAGATTTTTGGCAAATGGTGTGGCAGGTAAGTGGTGAAGATTTTTGCTTTGTTTGCTTACCTCATTTCCAGATTTTCAGCAAAAATTGCATACAGCCTAAGAGGTAATTGTTTAGAATGTAACCGAGGAAAACCTTTGATCTTATTAATGGAGATTTCTATAGGTTTATTTATTTAGGTGCCAAGTTTTTTCAAGATGTTTTTGGCTGTGACACGCTACGCCGGGGTATTTTTTGAAACCAAATGCCCCTCGTCAGTCGTCAGCTAAAACTTGTGCGCAATCATAAGTACCGGACCATAGATTTTCCCTTAAGGAACCTACAGATTTTTCCAGGCGTTACTTACGTTTGCTTTTTTTCCGCATAGGAAAACTGCCGCGTAGTGGTGATGACGACCAAGGAGACTGAACGTGGAAAATCGAAATGTGTTCGATATTGGCCAGAAAAAAAACGTGAACCTGTCGACTACGGCAGCTACAGGTTGGTGTAGCTCAGGATAGATGTCAATAATATTTCATAGGTATACACCAAAATCGGCATGAATAACCAAATGTTATCGCAGTCTGCCGATGCATGCTTCGCAGTTTGACCTAATAATTGCATCGTAAGCCTTTTACTCAACGAGCTTTTGTCGCGATTTTCATCGTAATAAGAACTTGCGTTTTCCTCTTCAGCGTAGAGACTGCAGCCGAAACGTCTACTGGCGACTACACGTTACGAGAGCTAGAGCTAACCGAGGTAGCGAGCGGGGAGCGTCGTCGAATCTACCATTTTCACTTTACGGCCTGGCCTGACCATGGCGTTCCCTCCGACCCGGGATGCGTCCTTAATTTCCTAGAACAGGTTGGTATATACGTAACATATAGCATGTATGTTTCGTAGTGCAGAAGACTGCGGTCTAAATTTTACAATCTTAACTTCTAATTTTAATTTCTAATGCAAAAGCGAGTTGCAAGATCGCGGTTGGGAATAGGGGACCAAATGTTGGTTTCAGTAAACTCCTTTGTTTCTACAGCAATTTTAAAAGTGCGACAGTGTCGTAAAAAAAGGAGCGAAGAAAACACTCGCATATAAAAACGTACACAGGTGCTTAGGTTGGGTGCGGACATCAATCTCGACAATGTGCTAGTTTCTAGGTGACCTCATGTGGTTAGCCGGTGACTGTAGATAAAGGTGAAAAGTTACTGGAGCTAAGGCAAACCAATAATAGTATATTTACCATATGTAAAGGCTAGTGAGATTTTTATCATTAGTTTTAAAATATATGTCTTTATTCAATAATTAAATAACATTATAACACTATTGCTTCCTTGTAATATTAATTTATTCATATCCTGCCTAATTTGCTTGATGAATATACCACAGTAATCTGGAGTGACAGGTTTTTCTGTCAAAAGCACTTTCACCTTCAAAAGACACAATAACGTTGGCCATGGTAAACTTCCGTTTTTGGACTACATCTTTTTTAATTGCTTCTATACCATTACCTATTCATTTTTCTTTAGGTCAACGCTAAACAAGAAGAAGCAAATGCTTCAATGAACGGCATCGAATCTGCCATTACCGCCTCCGAGCCTACACCTATTGTGCCAATGTCAACAAACTCGTCATCGAACAACTCATCTTTGAGCTTGACAAATGGCGCGGGTCCAATCGTGGTGCACTGTAGTGCCGGTATCGGCCGAACAGGCACGTTCATTGTGATAGATCTAATCGTCGACGAGGTGAAACGTCGAGGTCTTGCTGTGGATATTGATATCCTGCGGACGATTCGAATGCTTCGTCGCCAGCGCTCGGGAATGGTACAGACGGAAGCACAGTACAAATTCGTCTATCTAGCCGTCCAGCATTTCGTTGACACGCAACAACAGCGTCTCGCAGCCGAGCACAAATACGCCCTGCTGGGCAGGGACTACAGCAACATCAAGTATGCCGGCCCAATCCCGCCTGTCGGCGGAATTCCCGGTGCGGGGTCTGTGGGTCCTGTGGCAGCCGCGTTTGTTGGGGGTACGACAGCACTGGGGTCGATGGGCATGCCGCCGCCGCTGTCGCCGTTGCCAATTTACCCCCTGTATCCCTTGTATCCACCACCATCGCCCGGTGTCCCACCGCCAGCTTTTGATACGGTGGTATCGAACCCACGCACGAACCCTCTCTACGACACGCAGTCATTTCCGCCTAAACCGGCGCCAGCAAAGTCTTCAACGTCAGTGAACCCCATGGTTGGAGCTGGAACCCTAGCAGGTTCCGGTTGTTTATTAGGTGGCGGAGTGGGGCATAAACCGCTTCTTCCACCTCCATCAATGCCCGCATCTACTCTCTACGAGAACATTCCGCTTAATATTACAGCTGGCGGGGCCGCTGGCGGCCTACCAGCTTCAAGGTCTCCTCTCGCAGGTCTTCAATCGCTGTCATCTTCGTCGACAGGGCACACTATGACGGAAGCGGCGCCAATTTCAAAAGTAGCCGCGACGACCACGACAACAGCGGGCGGTACCAGTACCACGGGCAGTTAGACTGTCGTCTTATGGCGGGCGATCTTCAAGTCTTAAGTGTGAAAACTTAAGCTTGCGACGTTATGATGGTCTTCGCATTATCGCAGAGCATTCTGCCATGTCTATTGTCAACCCAGTACGCCAGGGATCACTTGATTATCACTGGCTTACAAAAAAGAAAAATCATCAAGGCGATTCGCTGGGAACGATGCTGACGATTATTCATGGCAGTAACGCCATTATTACTAACTAAACTGATGGCCGCTGTTGTATAGTAGCTAATGCATGTTTTTCGTTGAATTGTATATTCTCTTTAAATACAGATAGAAAAATGGCTGTCATAAGAGCGACTGTGGTTACTGGTAATGTTATTACTACGCGTATACTTCTATAAGAGAGAAACAAATAATACCAGAAAAGGATGACGTGTGAGATCTTAATAATTATTACTACTGTAATCATAATAATTCCAAGCAATACGGCATATTGAAGCTGTTGGTACGATGTCGAGTAAATGAAATTTGGACGATCCCGTGGTGGTTTTGCTTTTTTATTCGGTGTTCTAATAATATTACCATTATTATTGTAAATGCTAATCGAAATGGATGCTGCGTTTGTTGCGAGCTTATTGGCTGAGCATGCCTAGACTTTTATCTGTTAAGTATAGAAACGTAGCACACATCCCGGTGCTTTGACATCTCAACGCCCGTCTCAGGTTTTCAGCGTCTCCGTATAGCGTATTAAAAACAACAAAAATATATCTATATAAAAAAACAATAATACTAAAACATAACGGTACACTAGTACTACTAAAAAGGATGCTAAGTCCAGATGAGTTCTTTTTTGGTGCCTATGCTGTACGGTCTACTATTGATTGTAGTAAATGATCATTGCGATATCATTGTCCGCTAGATCTTAACGGGGAAGGTGCTAGGGGCGTGCGGTCGAAGATCTTTGCTCGTCTCTAATAAACAAGAGAACGCAACGGTTAATACTCGTGACGAAATAACATACGGCAATTTGGAGTGCTAGCAAATAGCCACTGGCGTACAAAGAAAAGTGAACACGATGTATTAGCGCTATTTGTGGGAGATCTTCCTCGATGAGTAACAGAAAGTGACCGCAGTGCTGAAAAAAGAGACAAGCTTTTGAGAGGTTTTGATTTTCGCTAAGCAAAAACACAATCTAGACGATGGTTTTGGAAGGTCATGGCTGTTCTTACTGTTTTCATAAAGGTACATGAAAAGTCATCATACAGTTGACGATGGCTTAAGTAGTGTATAGGAGAAGCGCAAAAAAAGACATTGCGCTGTGCACAAGTGTGAGAGTGCTTCAAAGCATATAACAATAATAGACAACTAATAAGAAGAGGGCCGGATAGATGATACTTAGAAACAAAGTGTACAAAAAATACTAGTGGATAATAATGATAATATAAGAATGATTATTATTGCTATTTTATTAAAATAACGACGAGTAACTATTATCATTATTGTTGTGGTGATAATCTAGCAGAAACAAATAGATGTGGTCGTATACCCACCAGGTCGACACTGAATCGCTTACCGACAGACTGGCCGAGGACAGTTGTACTGATATAAGAGCAATGCCGGGTAACACTTACTATTAAAAAATAAAGTTGACATCATCCTACACATATTTAAAGGCGATCTTTCCTCACTTTAGGAGGAAAACGCATAATAATAAATTCAAGTTGGCTATTATATTCTATAAAAACTACATAACCGACTGCAGTTATAGATAGAAATGAAACAACGGAATATCTGTAAAAGTAAAAGAAACGAATCTTAGTATACACATATACAAAGAAACAGAACAATAATAACAAATAAATCCGTCTCTCACGCCGAGTTCGAAGCGGCCTTCAGCCAGGCGTCTCAACGACGTACGCAGACGGAATCGACCGCCTGGCTTGTTTTAAAGATAAGTGTAGATCAGAATCTTAGCCGTGAACTGTGGCCTGCATATTGACTTTGTTCCCGAGTCATCTCCAGAGTAAGTCGGAAACCGAGCGAAATTAAATTAGGCATACGTGGATCGAAAACGGGCCCGATTTCCAGACCAGCATAGAGCCATCATTAGAAACAATGCATATATAACATAATAATATAACTGGTTCTTACGTACAATATACAATATTGTAGCGCTAAACATTGAATGTCATGTAGAGATACATCATAAAATGTGTAGATCCAACACGACAGCTGTGGTATGAAATCAAATAATTGAAATCGCGCGTGTTGTCTGCTAGTAGTTTCGTCAGAAATTAAATTCTACAAATTATTTGGAAGGAAAGACGGGTAATGAGTTTAAAAAAACGTTAGAGCATAAGCTGGGTTAACTATTAGATGTAGATGAATATCTGGTTAGCAATGAGAAAAAGCATCGGTCGAGCGGTGGCGGATTACCAGGCAATCTATGGATTTTTTGTCTACCAAGAAGATGCTGTGCTATGTAGAGTTATCTTTCCTCCACTTAATTCCCTCACACTGTTTTCACGGGCCTAAGGCGGATACGTATGTCTAGAGTAAGTCGCCAAATTGGTCTAAGTTGAGTTTGCCTTTCAGATTGTCTGAGTGAAAAAAAAAACGAACTTTTTTCTATTATTCTCATTTCACTTGTCTAATGTAATTAACTGGCTACAAAAATATGCAGTTCAAAAATCCTCGATGTTATTTGAAATAACTCTATCGATAGATTTCCCGTGGAGTGCAACGCTCGCCTCGCCAGTGTGGCATGAATTCTATTTGACCACAGATGTGCACCCTATGAAATGCCCAAAGTACTACATGTTATCTTTTTTTTCATACAATATAAATCTTACAAAAACCATAGAATGTATAACGGAATGGGTTTGAATTATTAGCACCACTATTATTAATAACCGTCAATTTATCTCTCGCTCTCTCCATATATATATATATATATATATATATATATATATATAGTACCTTTAATCACACCCGCAATGCACCTGCCTGAGCCTTAAGATTTGTCTAATATGAGCCCGGTAACATCGACTATTTTGGTCAACTACATCTCGACTTTCGAGTGTGATAATATACAGAAAGAAACAGGCACTCAATCATTAATTGATCAACTCTCGACAATTCATAATCAACGATGACGGCTTTATTAACAACTACGAATGCGTAATGAGCAGGGATAATTTAGCGATGGCCTTATTTTGACAACCATATATATACATTACTGATGAATCCATTTCAATATTATATAGAAGAAAAAATATACAAGCTGCAAATATGCAAGCTGAAAAGACAGCATTGTTTCTGCTAATGCAAGGCAACAAAAATGGTAAAAATTGCTACGAAACGTAATCCAAATTGTACTCTAACTTCAATGTGTTTCCACGGGAAAAGCGGTGAATATATATATATATATATATATATATATATATATATAGAAGTAGGGGTTGGATCACGTTTCTTAACAATTTTTACTATCTTTGTATATATATATATATATATATATATATGCAGAGGCATCATGACAAGAAATAACAATAATGTAGCGTAGTATACACAAATATTTTATTGAAACTGTTTTTCCAGCTGATAGAAGACACCCCAATGATGTTTCACTCAGCTTTTCTGGTGCCAAGAGCAGTAGATCTTAATAAAATATCAAGCAAGACAGGTCTAGAGAGTGAGGGAATGCTATTACAATATAATCATAATAAAAGTAAAATTTAATACTATTAATATCAAAACGAATTACCGAAGGTTCAGACTTACTGTACAGAATACAGGCGCAAGGCTAAGGGCCGCGAGAACGAGCGAGTTCCAGTGGGCAGCAAGAAAAACAAAATTTTGCTTATCTGATTGAATACGTAGAAACTGCATCAGGGTTCTGTTCAATTTCAATTTTGTTAGAACAATATCGGGTTAATAATAAAAAGAATAGAAATAATAGTCTCAACTGGTGAATATACAGAGTGTGCGAGAAAGTTCTCGATTAGATTTAGAAAATTATATCAGAAACAAGATTTAATTGTGGTAGGTGTGATATTTACTGGACCCTCTTTCAATTTCAGTAAATTGCGCTGTGTTATTTTTCTTAGTGATACAAGCTTGCGCACAAGGGATGCAGGCTGCTGTGCTTCCCACGCTGTACTTACACCTATTTCGTTGACCAAACACGGTCTGCTGTTTTTTATAAGCTAGGTTTTATTACGACACTATATTTCTATACATTATTAAGTTACATTATTAAGGTCCCGTGCCTTTTTTAGAAGACGAAACAATTTTCAGTTGTTTATGTATATTTAATCTGTAGTGTCATAGGTAGTGTCGTAAGAGGCACGAGTGTAAAAATGTTAGTCGTGTATTAAATAACCCGTTGGCAACGTAGAGGTTTTCCTTTCTTTAAATTTATGCCTGCAATGCTAAGTAAACCTAAGAGAAATGGTAAATTATGTGTGTCTACATCATATCCTGATTTTCTAGATCCGTCCAAACATTGCTTGGATAGTGATATCATTTTAGATTAGATTTTGGCGAAAAATTCACAAATCGACCATCTTTGTAGCCGACTTGCTCGATCTCGTGTGCCCCTTTTTTATCGATTTAGGAAAACATTATTCGTTTCTGTGTCCTAAACGTTAAAGATTGTCTGTTATTTCGTCGTTTTGATCACATTCAAAATTTGCTCAGAAAGAATCACCCTGAAATTTGTTACAAACAACGAACGTGCGATGCAGAGCAGGGACAGGAAAAACAAACACTTAAAAATAATAAAAAATGTATGTGTTTTAGGTTATGAAGCGGACAGTAATCTAAAATTATGGATAGGATAAGTACTGTAAGTATATATACATCATAACAGCGATGGCGAATGCATAATATCGATTATAAGTGGATAGTAGTTATACAAATCCGCCATTAAAAAATATTGTTCATGCAAATGAAATAAACGAAACTAAGGTACAGTGGAGGAGTAAAAAAACTAATAGGATGTATAGGAAGAAAGTAGTGTTTTCGCTAAATCCTGCACCAGTATCGAGACTGCATATTGTTGGGCGAAGATGGACAAAAAGAGTTGAGAGAATAAAAGCAACATAATAAATCAGCTGGTTGTTGTTGTGTCGACATTTCGTTTTCTCGCTCCCTTTAAGGGTTTTTTTATTAGGGCTAACCAAGGTGGATTTTTCATAGGTAACGTTTTTTTATACAAATCAGCCGATCAAGCAAATATTAAAAATTAGAACATTAGCCTATCAACAGGGCGTTGTTAATGTTTTCTAGAAAGTTCAAAAGTATCGCTAAAAAGGTTCATACCATCATAAATGGGAACTTTGTTCTAGCCCTAATTATTTTGAAATAAAAAGATTGATTTATAGCTGGCTTGGTGCTATTTGACATGTAATTTCCTTTCAGGAACAGGATCTGGATACAGACAGTAGACTAAGGTACGAACAAATATACATTCGCTAATACTATGCTATATATTGAAGTCAAGAATGATTGCAGGGTCAAATAATACGCTAAAGTCTTTCACATTAATCGAGAATACTGTGACAAATCATCGCAAGTATTCTATTTCAAGTTTCCAGCTTATTTTGCAGCTTCAATAAAAAGCGTACCGCGTCGATCCAGGCGTTGAGGTTCTTGAAACATCTAACAACCTTACACAGTGTTTTTTTAGAAAAAAAATCTCGTATACTTAGCCATTGTTTTGATTGAGATTGTTATTACTGCGACAACTTGCTGCCCGTAACAACCGCCCGCCCCTAGACAGGCAGCACTTTCGACCGGCGAATGCATTCATCCTTTATTGTTTACCTTTTGTGCAGTCAGTCAAGTAGGTTCTCGTACGTGGCTCACTAATGAGCAACTAGCTATATGAAGTGTGGCTTTCTGTATATGTGTGTTTCGATCAGTATACGACTATTACTGCTCACCAGTGGTGTGCCTTCATCAGCACAAACCTCCAACAGACATCCAAAGTCCAGTCACCGTGTACACATCAACACATAACCTTAGGTGTTGTCTCAGCTATCAAAAGTAAGCAGCTGATCGTACTGAAAGTAAAAAAAAGTGAAGTGGCTGGCCCTGACGGATTCAACGACTGGCGTTCGTGTGAAGTTGTAACTACAGATAAAACTATCAGTATTAGTACTATTACCGCAGATAGTGACTTCAAGAGAAGAACGACTTGACTTCTCCGACTATCTTCGTTGTCCCTATCCCTGTGGCAGTCCGGCTGCTGCACCGCGACCGTGGTTGGTGTGCAAATCAACCGGGTTCAGTTGTCTATCCCTCGAACAGAAACATTGCCTGTCGCTACCCTTATAGAAATAACGACTGTCCCATTGGTTTAAGAAAACAAAAACCAAAGCTTTTGGGGGGTGAGCAGTGTTTTTGGCTGCAAGTGTAGGCAAGTTTGAGCCAGCGAAAAAATTAGAAAACGCTAAGTGCTGGATCAGAGGTTAACTCCCTATGCAAGTGTAGTCGGCTCAAGTGATTCTCAAAAGCAGATGGTGAATTGGAATTTGATTCGAGTTGGAATTCATGTCACTGGTCCGTTTTTTCGCCGAGAAACGTTTGGTAGTCAGCGCAGTTAGTGAGGTATGCGTGTGTGTGTGAATGCGTATGTTTGTCCCCTAATTATCGCTAGCACAGGACAGTCTTGACTCGAACAAAAGCGAATATATAAAGAGTGTAATATAGTATAACATATCAAGGTGTTATCAGCTGTGGACGTCGTGTTTATCCTCGTAACACATTTACGATCACCGCGCGCAGAACGTAAGTATGACATTGATGTAGAAAGATTAAGAAAACTACGGGAAGTATCTATGGATAGATAAAGAGTATATGTTAACATCTGGAGTACCAAACGAATTCAAAAGAAAAAGTTCGCTTTGAAGGTTGTAGCCCAACCTGCTTGGGTCATTAAGTGCCATACACAACCGCAAACTCATGCGAGCTTAGTTTTACATTCACTTTCAAGAATTCTGTAACTAGAAACTTGTAAGTTCCCAGCTTTACTGCCTCTAAACACCGCTTCAGACGGCTGCCTTCCAGCACAAAGAACTGCGACTACGAAAGGTTTCAAACCTGGATTACCTCATGTATCTATAACTTTAGTAGGCAAAACAGGTTGCTACTGCTCTATCACGGGGACCGCTATTGGAAATCAGAACGAGAATTACCGGCTGAAATAGCGGATGCCAAGTATGTAAATTTGTGCTAAACAGATAGCAGGCAATATGGGCAGAATTTCCTACACGAACTTTTGTCCCCTCGAAGCAGCGTTTCATGCTCAGAGTTATGTCTCACGGTTGCATTATTTTGGGTTTACTGTAGCTTGATCTGTTTTGGAATAGGCATGTTACTTGCTCGTTGCTATTGTTGGGTGGCGTTTTTGTAGACGCCAGACGGCTTATGTGATTGTTCCCGTAGGATTTCAGTTGCTGCTACACCCGTTGTGGCTCATTTGCTATTTGTGTATTTTTATGACTATGGTACTACGATTGCTGGTTAGTGATAGGGGCGAAACATTCGGATCCACATCTTTCCCTATGGTGACAGTCGTTCGTATTATGTTGTTATCCGACTCTACTCATGACAAACTCGAAACGCGTTCGAAATTCTGTCAAATGTGTTCCACCAAGTTGATTGAACAGGTTCTTAAGCCCTTGGCAGGCACCGTATAGGCAGCCTGGCTGTACCCTGTTCTCAGTTTGTATAATGTTATTAAGATTATTAGATTTCAAAAAGCTCTTGAAGATTATTGGATGTTGGTAGATCAGCTGCTGTGTGAAATGTTTCGTTAACGAATGCATCGACAGGATTTGATAGCACTTTGCTAGTGATGCTGGGTCAGCAGACAGTGGGTAAATTTTAATTGGCTTGCTATTGGATGACGACCATTTTTCTGATATATTTGGTTATTTTTGGCTCCCATTGTGGTATTAATTCTTCTGCAAATGTGGCTGTATTAAAATGTACTTTTCCTTCAGGCTTCATTGGTGGAAAACGAATAATATGTACTCTTTGTAACGCGTTGCCGTTATAAAGTTGAAAATAAGGTATGGCACCAGAATCAAATCTCTCCGCGATTTGGGTTAAAAGGTGTGGAAGTTTTTGAAGCTGAGCTGTGACGTAGCTCTTTTGCATATTCGGTTGATTTATCTGCTCATATATATCTTTGGTTCGAACAAGCATTAAATTTGAGCATCCGATGTCCATGTAGGATTCCATATGTAGTTAAGGGAGACTAAGCTAAGAAAAATCATTTACGGAAATTTGCCGCCGGCGCAATTGTTTGGGCGATCTAATCTCCGACTGAAAAAGTTGTGGGTCGCTGACTCAGGCCGCGTGACCAGTTCTGGATACTTGAAATGTTAGTGCTGTTCTACTTCAGTGCAATTGAAGTGGGCTAAAATGTATCCCGGCAACTGCCAACGATAGATTTTTCAAATTGTGCGCCCGAGCTTGCTTAATGCTGAAATATGTGATTACTGAAGTTATCTCCATGGTACCAGAGGAATAACTAGAACTAATCTATAATATAGTTACAAAGTTTTTCCGTTCTTAGGGAACCTTGAAAGTGTTCATGTTTTATTTCTTGGTAAATTACATATTTGTTTGCTAGCTGAATTGCCATAGACTCAGTGATGACAAAGTAAAACTGCACAGTTAACTATTTATCAATTAATGTGTCTTATATCCTCATTAGATGAAATTTATTGGCATTAAAAGAATTGTTTTTAGTTTATATTTTCTAGAATTGCGGGGTCTCATAGGCATTTATTTTGAATCGAGCGCTAATTTTCAGGCAGGAATCTGCTTTATCTTATGGCACATCGTTTAAGACAAAAGTGAAAAGTCACGTACGTTGCAGAATCCGCGATCATCCATTTAAGCGTTCATAATTTTCTTTTCTGACAATACTAATAATGAATGTTGAAGCAGCGCAGTGTGTTATTTTTAGGCTGAAACAGATGCACCTTCATTGCGCAAAACCGATTTTTTAAAAATTGGAGTTTTTTTTTAAATCAAAAACAAATATTTATGTTCACGTTTGTTGCCACCATATCAAAAGCTGCGTTAGTACTCAGGTAAGACATGTTTTTTAAGCTCTGCAGAAACTGCTTCATCTGTATGCATTGTTAGTTGTCTTTCTAAAAGTCTTTCATGTGGTTTCCCAGAATCTAGTTTTAGTAGCGAATGGCACACATTTTGCCACGCAAAATTCTGGGAGCATCCTGAATTTTATACCATGCAACAAAGAGAATCCAAAAAGAGTCGCTATGTTTGTTTTTTTTTTATGTTATAACTGTGGTGTATCTAATAATAACAGGTTGGCTCAAATACAAGTGGGCACATATTGTATACAGACAGATACGCTAGGAATGATTCACTTTAAAAGGATTATTCACTAAGAAGCTATCATTGATTTCTTTGTGGCTTTCATACAGGCGTATGATCTAACGGATAGAACATACGGTAGCAACTGGTGAAAAAATTCAACAGATTTGAAACAGAATGGAACATACAGCCGATGTTACGAGGCCCCAGCCTCCAGTAGTCGCGCTGCTCTTTCGAGGCCTTGCACAGGTACAATTGTAAACACACTCATGATAATGTATATCACCGCTTCGTGATCGTATGCAAGATGTAATTTTTTTCAGTATAGAAGCACCCGAAGTTCATTTCAGTCGTCGTTCTACCTAAATGCCTATGTGAAAATGAATGGAGAAATCGCCAGTACGTATAGTAGTATATACAATTTGTTCCTCTTTTCATTAAGATTTCTATGTTTCAACTAATAAGTACTCGTTTTGATTTTACTCTAATTCGCCTAGGTTGAAATCTGACGTTGCTATTACGATTATTTCAGAGGTATCAGCGTATACTAGATTTCGTAACACCATACGCTGTGGGAAGATGGTTCTTCTGTGTCCTCCTGATAGTCGCCTTCTTGTTGCGCATATTTTTGCTTCAGGGCTGGTACATCGTAACGTACGCTTTAGGAATTTATCACCTAAATCTGTTCATCGCATTTCTTACACCTAAAATGGATCCAGCGCTAGCAGATGACTACGGTACGTGGACCGCATAAAGTCACTCATCCCCTTGACCAACTCGACTTGAGCCCACAGTAAAGTCCTATGTGTATATCATAATCTTGTAGTGTATATTGGGAGGATTATAAGTGTCTCAAGGCTTGGAGAAGAAAACAATTTAGTTGCCAGCAACATGCGCGCAGGTACAAATTATTTATTCAGCTGCGGCAGTACTCAGTAATAATACCCAATAAAACACAGTGCACAATTAATCTTCGTTGACTTAGTATTTTAGACCAATGATGATAGAATTATTTATGGAGTTATTTAGTATTATATCTTCAATGTTTCTTTGATATTTCGTGAATAGATGACGGGGATCCGGGCTTACCAACAAGAACCAATGAGGAGTTTCGTCCTTTTATTCGTCGGCTACCTGAATTTCATTTCTGGTATTCGGCAACGAAGGCGACACTCATCGCTAGTTTTTGTACCTTCTTCGAGGCGTTCAACATTCCCGTGTTCTGGCCCATACTTCTACTTTACTTCATCACCTTATTTGTATTGACAATGAAGAAACAGATAAAGGTAAGCAATAATGTCAATGTGTAGCAGTCGACCTGCACTTATCGCAATGCAAATATAAATATTTGCACCTCATTCGCCTGCACCACAAATTATGCGTTGTATTTTAGTCGTCCATATTATGAGAACAATAATTCCGGCTTTGCGATGGTTGTTGTGATTATGTACTACATGATAACGCACCACGAATAGAAAGATATTTGCGATGCGTGTTTTGCGTATTTCGCGTTCGGTACTTCAGCCGTTTGGCATTATTTCAGGAGGCTGGTTTCTACCAGCGCGAAAAAGTGTCTATGTCCGAATTCAAATTTAACTACCACATGTACCTATGTTTAGCAGGCAAACACTTTATTCTCTGCGATAATACGGGGACAGAATTTGCAATATCTCTTAAAGTAATTGAGCCTAACTAATGTGTAATTTAATTGGGAAAAATCTTTTATGCTGTTCTGGTTTCTGTTCAAGTGTGCGAACTTCAGCTATCTTTATAGACGGACTATTAATTGCAAAAAAATTGAAATGATTCCCACTGCTTGAAGGACAGTAGTCCGCCATCGGGAAGCGGGTCACCGATAGTAAAACGGTAGTAAATCGTTTTAATTATTGATTACCATATTAGCAAAACCTGCAATAAACGTCATAAGGTTTATCTTAAATAAAGCTAATATTGATATTAAGTCGCCTTCACGTACCCTGACCAGGGTATTTGCTTGCTTGATGACTAGTTATATAAATTCAGCAGCTGATTATAGAAAGTCCCACCGCCAGACATGAGCGTAATGGCTCGGTTTAACAAACCTGAACTGCAATTTACTGAAGCCTCATGCTTCACAGAACTGAAACCAATTGTTTTTTTAACCGTAATAAAGCGCGTTCCTAGATATAATGCATAAGACTTATTAATCTTTAGCTTACTAGACTAACAAACAAATTGTAAAAATCTATCTTTGAAATTATTCGGATCCACTTCTATCTTTGTATGAAAATTTAATCGATTTATATGTATGTGTGCTACTTGTAGACATATAGATAACATTGGTCAATTAATTCATTTATACATTTTACTTAGGCTATCCAGTACTAAATGCTGCCTTGTCCTTTTTTTGGGTTTCTACTTTTTCATTTCAGCACATGATCAAGTATCGTTACATTCCGTTCTCGGTGGGCAAACAGAAGTACAAGCCCCGTCAGCAGCCAGAGTCGGCAACGAGCTTCCTTAGCAAGTGAGGTCAACAACAGCAACAAAAACCAACAATTACAATAGAACCATCACAGAGAAACCTAAGTTGAACTAACACTAAACGCGGCGAGACTAGTAGTGAGACTTAGCGCCAGGGGAGGGGAGGGGGGCGGGTATCTCCCATAAACCATCTCTGTATCGTCAGCACTTCAAAATTGCTCCCACCAACATGAACCAGACCTGTTATTATGCACCAAACGTCCACCACTGGTTTTCTGCCCGCTGACGTCATCATCTCTTCCATATGCACTGACCGCTGCATGAACTGAAGTTTTTAGTCCTACACTCAACCCATCCAAAGACGCGGGCACCTTAACAAAATGTGAGAAACCGTCACAAGGGTTTTAAAAAACCGCGCTTCCTTTATTATCTGTTATAAATAAACGCCCGAAGCCTATGACGGAGAATACCTCGGATATTGCTAGATTTTCTCTTCTAAGCTTAGACCCATTGAGCTTGGCCACAAGCATAATATTATGCTGGACAATGTACTGGTAACAAAGACGAAATGGCCCGAGTTTTCATTTGCTGCTGATACTGGCCGAGGTTCGAGTATTGCAGCAAATCTTTATGGACTGCTCGAGTGCGTACGACACCTACAACAAACTAAGAAAGAAGAAACATTTAATGATAATATTATATAAAATTATATTTAATACAAAAATATGAGCTGAATGTCTGCATAAGTGGCAAAAAGAGAGCAAAAAATTAGCAGTGAACAAAGTGGACAAGATCCTGTGTCAAAGGTGAAGCACCTGTCAAAAACAACATAAGCTGTGTCTTTTGCGGGCTAACCTTTTGTGTCAGTTACTGAGCTATCTCGGCGGCAGAATAAAGCGTATGCAAGTCAGGCGATAGTTTCAGAATTTACTAAATTTTTAGGAAAAAAGCACAAACAGATCCCGGGTCCCGTTAAATAAAGAATCAAATGTGAATATAACAATTGTCGAGGACTTTTGAGATCAGCTATCATCCGTATGTGTTCTGTAAGCTAGCTTAGACACTTTGTCAGAGCTAGTTGACGTTGTTTGATGCTAGTTGATAGTATTGATGTACTCTTTTCATGCTTAGTTTGTGAAGTGTGTGCCGGAAACTTGAACCACATTAAATATTGCCTCAAATCAGGTGTAAGATTAAACGACAGTAGAAAGTAGTTCTGTACAGTACTGTAATAATAATAATAATAATGATGATTGAATAATAATATTAATAATAATCATGTGTCTATATATTGGACATATAAAGTTTGTGTTATTTAGTAAGTGCATCTTCTCTTTATTATTACCTTTACTTCATTGGAATGTTATTAGCTTTCTTTAAATTATTAGATAAGTGGGTGATCATTTCAAATATCAGGTGTCTATACTCTAGAGAGGCGCTTTCGGTGATGTTGGAGAACTTTAGAGAAAAATTCAGATAGTCAGAGGGTTACTACTATATGAACATCTTTCTTCAATACTCGATCATTTTTTCGGAACCGGTACTCAGCCAGCGAGTAAGTCAACACTCTATTGCCGAATACATGACAGACTTCCCACCAGCTTTCGGCCTTTTATTTTGATATCTTTGGAATTCAATAGGTACAGTCCACCATTTGTATACGCCTCCTTGGCATGCCTTTATTGTACATATTAGTGGTATATATATACTCAAAGACATTAGTTTTGGTAAAATGTCGCTTTTCCTTCATTACCACGACTTCACATTTCACTATGTTATACCATTACACGCAACTGTTCTTATGGGACTCTTGTTGTTTAGGCCATTTTCTGTCTCTACCGTTCGTCATTGCTTAGTACTGCTGCTATTGCGTGGTGGTTTGTTGACGTTGTCACGATTACTGTGGTAAAGAGCCTCTATAGAAAATAAGAACGTGTAAACTTACTAACCTATAATGTTTTGCGTATTATCCACATTGATTTACCTATCGATTACCCACCCTTAACACTGTGTGTTGTGGCAATATTGTCGTCGTAGGCTGTAGCCGTAATTATTATATTCGATGCTGTGTTGTGGGTGTGCATTGTTGTTTCAGTGCCGATTCGTCCGGGCCGCGAGGGACATCAAACCTTCTCCCACAACACAACACTGCTCTCCTCTTCCCAGTTATCCAGGCTGGGTCGCCACAACACGCGCCACAACAAGTGCAGCATCAACGGCAGCATGAGAATCTTTAATATAATAGTATAATTTGATAGAGACCAATACCACAAATGTAAGAAAGGGAAAATAGGAAACATTATGAGAATTATTTTTGAAATAATAATAGACTATTCTTACTGTTAGGGTGAATTATTGTTAAGTCGGTTTGCTGAAGGTTCGAATAAGAAAAATCGGGAAATATAAAGTTTGTTATAGTGAGGTGATTCGAACAGATTTCTGTGGGAGGAAGAAAGACAAGTAAAGCAAATAGATATAGTTATATAGTTCAATAAGGTTAGTTGTTCATTTGGCGCAAAGTAGAGCGTGCAGCGTTTGACCTTCTGACCATAATAACATCGTTTATTTGTATCAGTGATTCGATGCGGTGCAATATTATTTTAGCAGGTAATGCAATGCGTGAGTGGCGCAACACAAATAAGTATTCGACGGGGAAATGGCAGACCACAAAGATTTTGCGCCTAATTGAGCAAAGGCATTACTATGCTTTTTCTTTTTTAAACAAAACAAACACGTAGATAATCACATACTTCGGATGGTCCACAGGTATGCATGCTGCATACTCTATTGTTAGTTGTACAATTACTGCTAGTAGTACTATTTTTTAAATAAGAAAAAAGTCAATTTTTTTTCTTGGAGAAGCTGAGGGCAGGGTAAATAGGTGTCCGTCTTAGCAAAAAAGAGACACGATTCGCATGCGTCATAACCTGTGAATAATGTGTTCACATGTTATTTACCAACACGTCCCTTACTGTCGTCCATGACAATAATACAACGACAACGATGCTGGTCTTTAGCCGATAAATAAAAAAAAAAAATAAATAATATAAAAATGAAACGATGATACGAGATCAAAAAGGGGAATAAATATGCCAGAGGGAGAGGGCGAGAGAGGTAAATGTCATTAATGCTTTATGACTAGTTATAATAATAGTTATAACAAATGGCACTATGTGCTACTCTTATAATCTCGAATGCGATCTGAGAGGACATCTGCAGCTTCCTGAACCTGCATATAACCGGCAGAGAAGATTACAGGGGTAGGCAGAGGACACGCAGGTACAAATTAAACGTCGTACAACTAGTCCAACTAAGCAATTTTATATATCAAATCCAATAGTACTTCCAATTGTTGATAAAATTGCAAAAATCATGATCTTCACATGCCTCGTAGGGAGAGGCAAATGACGTGTTCTTGCGGGTATGCCCGGCGCTTAGAAATCACAAACACTGAAATATTCAACAAATTGGTAACATATTGCATTAGAGCTGCTCATATTGAATCTTGTTTCCAATATACGAGATACAGATTTTTTAGGCCACAACAGTAGAACGAGTTTCCTATTACTTCATTACGGTCACTCGCAATTAGTAATGGTGCACAATGAATTTGCTGAGGAAGTCAAGAATTGAGGGATTTATCCCATCTTGGTGTGTTCTGGTAATAATACGGACCTGAATTAGGACAGAGGAATGAGCCAGTGAGTCCAATAATTAGAACATTGTTTCCATGTTTAATGATTAGTGTCGAAGTATCTTAGCGCATACACATATTATTGTTGAATTAAAGTACTGTTAGCATTTTTAAGACCGATCTAGACCTTTAATGTCAAGCAACGCGTTTAGCAGTCATTGTAGCAATTTCCTTTCTAGTGGCGACGACAATAAGGATAAGAATGAGGATAAACGACGAAGCCAAACTATATATATATATATATATATATATATATACAAACCATCCACGTTTCCGGTGCTGCCGTACAACGTTGCTTCAGACCGAACGATATCTACGTTTTGATTCAAATCTACATCATCTCACATGTCTCTATTAAATGCACACATATTATGGCCAAAACGGCTAAGACAGCCGCTGCTGTCCGGTTCATGGAGGAAGACTCATTCAAACGAAGTAAGCTGAGCCCTTGAGAGATCTCCAGTTAGCTTTTGCGTGGTGTCCACTGTCGTAGTGAGATTTCGACAAAAATTTAGGTCCGCGCTGCTGCACGTGTTTTAATCCATACATACTTGTTCTTTCTACACTGCCTTTGACATAGTTCTTTTTATCTCTACCGAATCAAAATGATTTATTCTTTCTTGAACTAAAGATCTTCGAGCGGTGTTTTAATCATTGCGCATAGATAGACCGAATTTCCTGGTAGTTTGGAATTTACGGCGCGTGAAACTCATACCGGGTCACAAGTTTCTCGATGGCGACAATGTTTTTTAGTAAATGTACAAATTGCGGTTGCAAATTCCTTGAACCGCAATTCCGGTGACTAGCTAACACTCCGCAATGCAGGCCGAATCTTCGCAAATTTCGGCGGTGAGGAAATAGACGCTGTAACTGTGATTATTGCGCGTCGTAAGCAATTCAGCCACGATCATTTATTCTGGTAACATTCAGGTAAACAAATAATTAACAAATGAATTAATAACAAAGAAGTTTAGTGAACACCCTAGTATCCGCATAAATTCGCTACTTCTAGAGTGCTGAAACAATCTGTTTTTAACACAAATTCCGTAAAGTAATTATTTGCTAATTGTATAGGAAGATGATTAATAAAAAGTGAATAAAGGCATATGAAGGTTAATAATAAGACGAAAAACTGCGGACAAATTATTATTGTTTAGACCGACCTAAATAGGTCTATGCTGCTGCTGCGAATTCTAACAAACAACGAACATTCTTGCACAAAATGCTCTGTTACAGACAAACTACTTCAAACCAAACAGTCAAAGATTATAACGTCCAGGCAACAGCTATAGAAGTATTTTGTACTTATTTAAGTGTCTTATGCTTTAAAGGAAAACATTTTAGTGGAACAACAGATTGTATTTATATCGCACCAGGTCTTAGGTTACGTCACAGGCAAATACGGACGAATTGCACGCAAAGCGTGCTCTGCGCTTTAAGTAACATAAATTTTATCAATCAGAGGATAACGAGTTTAAGAATAATACTAATGGTCACTGTGTCTGCGGAGTTCAGGGCTTTTTATCTAGAAGTTACGTATATGTGTAAGGTTGTCATAGAATCGCCGGAAGAGAACTGGTTTAGTGGAGCGACTTTTTTTGAAAAAGGTGGAGCACCGCGTGCTGTAGGCCACATACTATTAATAGGCGTATGGCCCTGCGAATAATGGAAAGAAATGGTCATTCATTGCCGCGTTAAATAAATGACGTCTTCGAACGGTCATGGCTAGGCCATGGCGGTATGAGGAGGAAAAATAACTTCCTGATTCGGCTGAGCCAACGACTGGGCGGCCGAAACGCAATCATGTATAGAAAATAAATTTTAGAAGAACACTGGCACCGTAGAATGCGTATACCAGATCGATAACGCTATATGAAAAACCAAAAGCGTAATAAAATAATGAAACCAAATAGATAAAGGTAGCAACAAGATGAAATAAATTAACATTTTTCTACCTGAATTTCGTCTATTGCTTAGCTTGCGTTCGATGCTCAACAGTGCCTGATGTATGAGTAGTATAAGGCACTCATCCGGCTGCATTAAAAACAAGCGTACATATATTCATGTATATAGTATAGTGCAAATTTGTTCATTTTTAGAAAAGTTTTTAAGCGGTCTGGTGTTTATAATCTGTGATTGAACACCATTGGCCCATAAATAAGCTTTTGACAAAATGTACAAAGGTTTACCTAACCATAGTGAGCTAGGCTTATCATTCATTAAAATATTTACGACTGCCTGCTTTTCTTGATAATGGTCATTTATTGAACTCGAGGAGAACTCTAATGCGCATCATTGCACAAATGCATATGGATAGGGTGAGGCAAAAGTCTTAGTTGGAGAGTTTTACGTTACATTTGTTACAGTAGTAAAAGATACGTGAATAAATGGAATAAAAACCATATTTAACTGCGTAAGATAATTGTAGCAGGGCAATCTTGACACTGCGTTATAACTACTCAATTTAACGCTTTTCACTATTTATACATTATACATAAGGTCTGCTTTTTAGATTTAAACGAACACTTGCGTCATGTCTACGATCAATGATTTCTACGCAAAGAGCTTAGCAGTAACCAGACTCTAGGAGCCGCGAAAGTCCATTGACGTGCGATCCGATAATCGCGGCAGCTATTCCAGTAAACCTCGTTGATCTATTTATCTATTTGGCAACTTCGTCCAGGAATTTGAACACGTTTGATGCGCAACGCAGTAGCGCTTCGACTAGTTAGAAAAAAAGAGACAAGCTACCGTATTGCAGTCTAAATGGTGACAGAATGATGTCTGGTAGCGCACTCAGGTGCAAATCGTAAATACTGCAAGAAAAAGAAACATAGCCAACAACTGGTGAAATGACAGCGATTGATTTCGGCCAATTCAGCTGCTGCTCTAACCTTCACTACTCTGATGAGGATTTTTTGTTGCCCAATAGGCATTATATCATCGATTTTGAGCACCTGAGAATTTGAAATGAGCTTCATCAGATCGCACCATCTATGCGATATATTTAATATATTAGTCTCATACTGATGCGTGCTCAATTTAACCATTAAAGAGATTTTCTTTTAAAAAGTCTCTTGGTTTCTTCGTCCTACTGTAGCACAGTAGTGGCAGCAAAGGCCGTAACCATAACAAGAAGACGTGGATCGAGGTGGCCGGCGTAAGTAGTGTAACAAGCAACACATCCTGCACGTTTCTTTGGTCATAGGGAGTACATACATTGTAAGTCCTTATCTCTTATCTGAAGCAACAGAAATAGCAATGAAAATAGCCAACCGTCGATGAAAAGAAAGATCGCATATAGTATTTTACATCGGGACTGTCAGTCCACACTACAAGCCCTGTTTTCACAAATTTCAGCGGGAAACTGAAGCGGCCTCAGTCATGACGTGGACCCCTTCTAGATAAACCCCATAGTAATTTCTCATGGTAAATGTTTGGAGTGATTCCATATATAACGAATAGAACCTAACATAACTGCACGAAAAAAGTACCGTATCAAACACACTATAATTCTGCGATCTTTTTTTATTCAAAACAAATGTGCATACAGCAAATCATGAAGCAATGTCAGCTGATACATTCTCAAAACTAATTTTTGCGTTATATGCCTCAAAGATCCCTGGGCTATATCTAGCTCGGGAGAAATTCTTCCTGTGAATTTCTCGGAGTTCTTAATAAATAACTTTCTAACATTTGTTATCTTCTGATAGGTAGCCGTTTTCGGCCTGCCACTTATTAGGGTATCGGAGACGGGCTGGTGACTTCAAAGGCGTCGCATATGGCGCGGGTTTCATTTTAGTGATGATGGCGTGCTTCCAAAGTCGAATTTACTTTTGCTGAATTTCTATGTTTCGAGTTTTACTTCTGGTATCATCGTTAGGCAATCTATCAAACGGTTGGCTGGCTTCCAGCACAAAACGAAGCCTGTCTACACCGGTGTTCCACAACGTGTCTAACATTAGCAAGCAAAGACCCACTAAGCTCCGACGGGGACTCTGCTCTGCGTTTTCTGTCCACCATTATCGGTTGATGATGCACCATAAACCTTTGTTTAGAACCACGTTGAAATATCGGCGTATAAAACCTACAATAGCACATAGTAGTCAAACTAGATGATCAGTACGAAACGTTTGGTTTGTGGGACATGCGATTATATGAGCTTCTATCATGGAAGTCTTTGAGGAAGGTGCGTTAGGATGATGGCAAGTTTTAGTTTTTCAGCAAAATCAAAGAGATCAAGATAAATAATCAAGGAAAAATAATGTATTTAAGGAATATGAAGAACTATTCTCAAGGTCGACAACTGCAGATGTGGCAGCTATGCCGTTTCATAGTTAAATAAGTTAAAAAAAACTCCAGTTAGGTTTGGCAAGATCCGCTCCGGTTAGATTCCTAAAGTAGAAGGGGATACATTTTTGACGTTATATTTGAAAGAGGTTATTCCGAGGGTCTGTTCACATAGAAAGAACATTGTTCGCATAAAACTGTTATAAAAAATTTAAAAAATAATGCAGAATTAACAGATGGCGCGTGAAAAACTGTTGTTTACAGTATGTTGTTCTCCACTTCTCTCATTCCAGTTTCCTTTGACTTCGTGAATATTGTCTGCCGCTGACGTTTATGTTTATGTCGGCTTGAACAGTTGAAATTTTGACTGAAAGCGCCAGGGTAGCCGGCTCAAACTCTAACAACACCACTACATACTTCATGACAAATCCAATTAAGTAAAGCAAATATATCCAACAGGATACAACGAAAAGGGAATAGGCATCGACTTCAGGTGGCAGTCGTCGAGTGAAAACTGGCGCTCGTCGTTCGAAACACTGCTTGGCCTTCTTTGCTCTGAAATTGTAGTTTCCAAGAACTTGTTGATACAAACCATTTGTGTATGTTTTTTGTCTTGAATAGCTAGAAACTTGGTTTTCGAACTCCGTGGATATATATTGTCAAACATGTTAATACATTATATAGGACATGTTCAACGACAAGTTGTGACTGGTTAAAGGGAGCTTTTTGCGATGAGCGAGAAATTTGCGACTTGATCCGAAAACCTTGTTGGGGCCGAATCTAAGAAAATATCCTTTTATATAAATGTATAATGACATGTGCGACATAATTCACTCGTGTCATAAGAAACTGTCGTTTCGTTGGATAAGATGGTTTACCGATAGTCACTTGCGTGTAATATTGCATTGAATCCATTAGCACAACCATAGGATTATAGAAATGGTACTAGGATACATTTATCCTAAATGTAACATTAAATCTCCATTTTTACTGTGTTTGTTTACATATTTCTTTCTACTTAGATAGATGTGATGAAAATTGTACGTATCTGTTATGCTGTTATAGCCGAACCTAGTGTAGTTTGAAACTTAATAACTTTTGAACTACTTGTGCTAGAATGATGATGCTTAATATGTTAGAGGTACTTTCTTTTATCTTTTGCACACTTTTCTAGCACACTAGCATGTTCTGGACAGTCATATATCTTCCATTCACGTTCCTACGTGTGATTTCTATGCAGATTCTTTATTTATGGCTTGTCAAAGTAAATGGATAGCGATATACGCTTTCCCACCAGTTATTTTTTTAGGGTATAGAAAGCCTTATAATGATGCGCACTTAGATCAGGAGAACAAGCAGGTTAAGGCTAACGTTGAATATATTTTTGCTCAATCCAGAAGGTAACAGAGACATGGCAATGAGGTATAACCGAGTTGTTAGGTAACCAGGTTGCTATCGTACCAATCGTTCGGGAAACCGTCCTTTGAAAAATTCGAGATAACAAGCAGTATTCATTGATTAATTTTTGGCAAACGTCGTATGGTAGTACTTATTCCAGATGTCCATTGCATATAATACCATCACATTAAGTTCGAGCTCAGCTTCTCTTCGGGCGACGCCACTGGTCTCTGTCTGTCTGGTTGGCGGTAGAAATCGAACTGTTTCGTCTACGACCACCGTAAGTTCCAGGCGATTTTCTGATGATTAAAGTTTCGCGAATTCCACATCGAATACATAACGTGTCTTTAATTTAATTAAGACGAGCTGTTCGATCGTCACATTTTGAGTATCTGGATTATAATTCTATAATATGACACATACGAAGTGCCAGTATTGGCCAAAAGCTTAGACTTCAAGCTCTGCTTTCGTGAAAAGCCTCCTCAATTGCGGCAATGCGTCTTTATCCTTTGGGTCGCAAAATTTCGTTTCTTTAGTTTTCAATACCCCAATTTCCGTTCGTGGGACGTTTGCGCCATTCGCGTACAGTGCTTCCGCTTAAAGCTTCCTTGCCTGATGTCTTAACCGATCTTCGATGAATTTCTGGAGCGCTAAATTTGATACTTGAGACTAAAAGATGTTTTTATTTTTGAAATAATTTTTTCTAAAGTAAAAAAATCACCTGGTTTTTCACTCATAACTTTATAATAGACCGGGGTATTTACTAGCCAGGTTTTGTCTGTTAACGGTACGTAGATCAAAAGTATTCTAACTTCCGTCGGATTAGCCTACCACATAAATATACAGGACACAGCCTTCAAATTGGGATTTTTTCATAGTTTTGTTTTTATGAATGTATCTAAATTTAAAAAAAAAAAAGATATTTTAATGATTTTCTTACATGCACTACAAGTGTCATTCCTTACAGTTATAGTTATTCACTGTCATTACAGCCTGAATTGAGGACCTAACTACTGGTTAATTATTTTCAGAATATTATTTTTTAATTCACTCATAGCTTTTTTTTTTTATGGTAATCCTTAGCACGATTGGTAAATGTACATTCCCCTACGCTCAAATATGCTACATACAACGAGACTAAGTTTTGGGCCGATAGAAGCCAAAAATCCTAAGAACGTAACGTCTCAGAACGGCCAAAAATGTCCAAGAGGTGCAAAAAAGCCTAGGAACTGCCAAAAAGTCTAATCCTTGGAACTTATCTGGATAACATAATTGACAATTGAGATTTTCTTCTCTAGAAAGGCCGTAAATTTTTTTTATGTCAAAGATCAAGGCGTATTAAAAATGGCTTTTTGATCATTTTTTGAGCCGTTTAAATCTTTGACTTTGTTTCATAGAAATCTTCCTCAGATTTTTTAGAGGCCGTGTGAAAACCAACAATAGCAAAGACCGTCATCTTGAGGCAAAAAAAATATTTGGTAATAATAAGGTGTTCGTCCAGTTTAAAGAGATTGTATATCAGTTGCAAATTGCATAAAGGACGCAATATATTCTACCGTTCCGTTAAAGAAAAAGCTGCTTATTTTTCCGTACTGAAAATGGCGGGCCAACCCGTGCGCGCAATAATAAATAACTCGACAGTCTTCCCAATATATATAGATCTAT